>NW_018108364.1:4698-13435 GCF_000183805.2 Loa loa | reverse complement strand
AAAGAATAAAAAGAGAAGAATTTAACATTAAAAAAAAAACTATCATTGGAATTGTAAAAATTCACTTTTTTCCCATTTATTTGTAATTTATTAGAAGAAAGAGAAAAAGAGAGAGAGAGGGAAAAGAGAGGGAGAGAGAGAGAAGGGAAAAATTCGAAAGAATTAGCTAAAAATATCAATAATTCATGAGGAAATATATGATTCATAATCACGAAATGCATAAAATGAATCAACAAAATCATAAAATATACTTTTAGAAGTATTATATTTCCTTTTTCATTTTATAGGTAAATCTATTATGGCTCATTTAATACTGGCTAGTGTATGAATGAATGACGTAAATGAATAAATGTTGATATTTTTAGGCCTATAAAATCTTATTATTTTTTTTTTTTCATTGATAAATATGATATGGAAAAAGAAAAAGAGAAAAAAAATATTACAAACCTCTTCAATGGAAACCGGTTTTGCAATACCTAATCGGACTAAGCCATCAGGAGCTGATTTCAGGATAGCAACCGCATGTTCCAATGTGCTATTTGATAAATCTTCATCGTTTACAAACATTAACCTATCACCAGGGATTATACGACCATCTGCTTGTGCTAGGCCACCTGGTACCAATGATCGTACAACAATCACCGATTGTCCTGGATGTAATGGATCCTAAAACTTCATTAATCAATTAAATTATTTAAACATTAAATATTACGACAACATGTTGAGCAGGAATTATTCAGACATTTATTCATTAATCGAAATGTGATAAGTTGACAAAAATATTCACCCGATAGTCAACAATTGAGAATCCTAAACCACGACTGTCCTTCTCTAATTGCACGATTATTGGGACACAGCGCCAAATAGCTAATCCATTGAAAAGTTGTAATGATCGGGATCGTAAACGTCGTGATACCTAAAATGGATATTTACCAATGTATCAGATGCAATTTTCCAAAGATTTATTTGACCTAAGATAAGATGTCTAAACAATTATCAACTTATTAATGAGCTAACAAAATAAAATAACCTTAAAAGTTACATCATATCTTAAAATTTTCATTTAAAACTGAAGAAATTTGTGGTACCTGTTCTAGCACAGCGATCGTTGAATCTAAAGTTTTTGCTAGACAAGTTTCTGATTTAGCCTGAAATTATCTCTGATAAATTTCATCCAGTTTAATAAATGACATCTTTAGGTATCATGTACCATTTCTGTTCCGAGGTCGAATGTTAAAAGCAAATTCTCTAAAAGTGCAAAAAAATGTTAAAATGATTTTTCCCTTTCTTTTTTACCACTTCCGGAAACACACTAATCGATATGGAACCTTCTAGTTATGAAGTTTTTGAATTTGGAAATTTACATAAGTGAAGCTGAATGCAAAATGAAGAAATTTAAATTTTAAAGAAGCAAATTTGATTTCATTTGTTTTTTTTTTTTAAAAGACATGTTATTTGTCAATATTATGAAAGGATTGCACAAAATAAGTGTCATCAACATTTCAACGTCGCAATAAAAGATTATGCATAAATTATTAACTTGAAAGGATGCTAACAAAAAAGATGTGTCGAATTATCGGAATTACAGTTACGTTCAAATAAAATTTCTACAATATTTATCAAACAAGATGAAATCTTGTAAGTAAAATTAATGTAATGAAGAGGATATAAGCTAACAATGGAGACAATATCAGAAAGACATCTCAGTATCTATCCATGGCTTCACAATGGACAATGCTAAGGGTCAATCATATCTCCATGATAATCACGATGAAGCTTACCAAAATTCTTCCTCTAATTCTAGGATACATATACGTAGAAAAAATTCAATACAGTCAGTTTTTTACAATCAAGCAGATCATAATGTCCATTTCATCTATTTGTCACCATTAGACTATAAATTACAATATTCCTTCCCTTCTTTCATCTATATAGATTACCTTTCCTGCAACATATATCTCCAACTCAACGAAGGATGAATTCTTATATTTCAACCATTATGCAATCTATCAACAAACTGATAGTTTAAGTAATGATAAGGAGTAGGATTCATTTATCATTACTTATCAATTTATCATGTACTTATACTTTTTTTTGTGTTAGTTAGTAATAATATGCAAGAACTATATTACATCCCGAATAAATGTATATCGTTGGACAACGATATAGGCAAATTAGTTTCCTAATAGGATGAAAGTTGACCGACTAATTCGACTAATTTAACTGATTTCATTTTCAATCAATTAAATGACGAATCGATTTTAAATCAATAGATCAATCGATGGATTATATTTTGCGGAGTTATGATAATTTAAAAAAAAAAAAATCCTTATTTAGGGATAGCCCAATTAAGCTAAGCTAACCTTGACAAGACGATCATCTGTAGCAGCCAATAAAGGATATGCCATTGGAAGGCTTTCTTCAGGCCTTGGCATGAATACATTTACAGTTTGAACTTTCCTTGCTACTGTAAGCCTAACTTTTTGTGATGTAGATGCAGCCTTAATTAGCGCTTGTCTTACAGTTACATGTGATTCGCCATATAATACTACATCGTTAACCTATAATTTTTTTAACAAATTATTCGATGTATGAAAGCTATAGATCGATGATTATATGTATTTAATTAGGCTAGAAAGAAAGCCGAATGTTATCATCTTTTTTGAAAGTTGATACTTTGAGGAAAATATTAATTGAACTAATTTTATGAAAAATCATACCTGTAATAATTCATCACCTGAGCGGAGAGCATTTGAGAAAGCAGCTGGTCCACCAGGCCTAAGTGAATCGATGTAATGATGTGGACAAAGTTCGGCACCATTCAAAATATCCACTGTACCTTCTAGCGAAATACCTAGACCACCATCTTCGCATTTATCCGGGATTAAATCCACACTGACCACTTCAAACTCAGAACCAAGTCGATGTTTCCAGTCTGCTACTACATCACGTAGTGTGCTCTGAACATCTATCACTTGAGCTGTCGCTTCCTGCGTTAAAAAAAACGAAAGAAAGTACGAATCAATTATTTGAATTGTAAAATTAAGGACAGTTAGCATAAATTTTAGCTTCATTTAAGATAATTAAGGGAAAAATCTTAGAGTTTATGATCTAGATTAAATAAAGTAAGAATAAGACTAGTAGACTTGAATGTATGATTATCTTTAGTCCAGTAGATTAGCATAGTTAATGCTAATTTACTCTTTAATCTTAGGAGTATATCAAGAGAAATATTTCCATCTTTTTTAACTTGTAAATTTATCTTTTCAAAAAGGAAGTACGGTAACTTATCTTAATTGTTTATCGTTTAGGTAAGCTATTGTAATTGTTTAAATGGTTACCTAATTGATTAGCCACCATATATTCACTCGTAAATAAACAATTAAGCAATAAAAATATATAAACAATAATGGTGGTGATAATTGTTATCAGTAGTACAGTAATTAATTATTGAAAGATTAGAAAGTTACTTGTCGTTGAAGCATTGCAAGACATTCAGCTTGCGGTGAACCAGGTAAAAAACGAATTAATTTTATCTTTACTCTTGTCCCGCTATTCACCAATGTTCGTATTGATTCACTATGATTTAAACCTTCCAATGATTTATCATTTACCTGTAAAGAATGAATACATAGACTTTATCAGTATTATCAATGGATTTATTACTTACCTGTATAAAAATGAGTCCATAAACGTTATTCAATGGATTTTTCATTAATCAGAAGAAAATGATTGCATAAGTGCTATCAGTAAAATGGACCAAAATGATATTTTCTCTTAACAACTACAACTATCATTCTCTTCTTATTTGAGTATTTAAATGACATAAAATTCAATTAATCCAATAGAGAAATACTGAACAAGCCAAAGAAGATAAGTAAACTGTCATTATCTACCATCATGCTCTTGCACCAAACAATCTAAAACGCTTGACCCTTGACCTTTAGCTGCATTCAAAATATAATGGTTATAGTTGAAAGTTAAGAATTGAAAATTTCTAGTTTTAACTTATTTTTCCAATTTTTCAGCGAAAATAAATTCAATAAATCTTAAATTTTGATAACCATTTAAAATTTTCTTCGAAAAAGAACAACAACCTCTGTTAGACTTAAACAAGCTTTTGAAGAATAAATTTTTGCTGGAACAAAAAAGTAAAATTCATTCGATATTTATTTCTGCAATTTAATTTCTAACATTTATTAAATCAAACAAATTATAATTTTTAGATGAGAAGATGGAGAAACCCGATTAATTACTTATTTAATTACTATCATAGACAGATTGCTAAATTTAGTAATAAAGGGATGCAATCTATTTTTTTTTTTTTTAAATTTAGAATTTAAATTTTTAATACAGTACTGTCATATGTATGTATAAAATGTTAACTGTTATGATTGACTTATGTTAACCAAATTTAGAAAATTTGCATGCATTGAAATAAAATAAATATGAAAATTAACCGATAACAGCAAAAATGATAAATGCATGTTAAATGATATAATTGATAATAATATTATGAAATAAAAAAATCAATCAAGAAGTTCGAATATCCTGTTTTAGTTTTAGTTTTTTTCTTTTCCTAATTTAATGCTTAACTCTTTTTGATTATCTTCAAAAATTATCGATTAATTTCTTCTGCTATATTACTAAAATGAAATTTTGAAATAAAAACTAGCAAAAAAATTATGCAAATTCGTAAATTATGCACTTTAATTTTCCCATTTTAAAACTATTTTTTCTTTTTTTTTTTGTGAAAGAAAGAAAAAAAAATTTCTTTTATCAAAATAGCAATAAAATTGAAAAAAAGATTCCTTTTTTTTTTTCAAAAAAAAAACAAAAAAGAAAAATTGGGAAGGGATGGATTTAAAAAGAAAAAAAGACGAATTATTACTTTGAAATTCTAAAAATGAGCGATATTTTTTATTTGTTTAGTTAAAGAATGAAAAAAAAAAAAAGGAAATTGACTGATTTTGAATTTTTGGCTTTTCTTATTTCCTTTTTTTTTTCTCTCTCTTTGTTGAAATGTGAAAGAAAGGGAAAAAGAAAGGAAAGAAAAGAGTATTTGAATGAGGAAGAAGATAGTTTATATATTTAAGGATAAAAAATGAAATAAATTCAAATAGAAGCTTAGATATTAATCAATCATTTAAAAAAAAAAGAAAAATTCAAAAAGAGAAATGGGAAAGAGAAAGGAATGTCTATTTGATAGCTATTAAATTAAACCATAAATTATTTTTCAAATATACATTGTAAAATAAAATATAGCAAATATGCCGATAGGAGCAGAAATTTTTGCTTGAATTACTAAAAAAAAAAAAAAAAAACAAAAAGTAAGCAAAAAGAAATTTTGATGTAATTTTCATCTAAAATCATTTAGAAATTAAATTTTTTTTTTTTTGAAAATTTTATTTCGGAAAGTTTTTTTTTGCACATTGTTCATTCGAAAGTGCACGAAGAATATTATTAAATTAATTTTATTTATTTGTTAATTTATTTTTCAATAATTTGTTGTCGCCACTTGAAAAGAATTGAAATTATCAAATTATATAATTAAATGACACGAAAACAATAAAAAAAAATGGCACAACATGAAGAAAAGAAAAAATTTAAACCGAGATATGGCACAAAAAAAAAAGGCAAATTCAAACTAACAATATTGTGATAAATTTAAGAATTTAATAAGTGGGAGGATTTTTATAAAATAATTTATTTTTTAAAAATTACCAATTAAAACTTAGAAATTAAACTATCGATATATCTAATTTATGTTTGTTTGATACAAAACAATTTAAATGAAACTATTTGGTTGTTAATATAAAAAAGATGAATTAAAATATATACCTCAAAGATGAGATCATTTAATTGTATTTTTTTTGAATGAAAAGCACTTGAATTAGGCACCAATGATTTCACAAAAACACCGCTTATCTCTTCTGAAATAACAAATTATCATTGAATTTATTCGAAAACAATGAAAGAGACTAAAATTTTTTTTTCGCTGTATCGAAATTTTTGATATTAAATTTGATTATTGTAATCAAAAAATGCTAAACAAACATGAGAAAATAGTCTAGAAAAATGAAATTTTTTGTTCCATCACAAATTTAAATATTAAATTTGATTATTCTAATTAACGTACGCTAATAGAACCAGACCGTAAAACAATTTAAAAAAAAAAAACAAAGTGAAATTTTTAGTTCCATCTAAAATTTAAATATCAAATTTGATTAATATAATTAAAAAATATGCTCCAAAATTTTTGAAAATCATTTCAAAAAAAAAGCTAGCACTAAAAAAAATATGCAAGCATACATATACATTTCTTAAATGAATAAATAATTTTTTTTAAAAAATTAGCTCAATATTTTGTGAATAAATTCTAGTTTCCCTTTTTTCCTTTTTTTTGTTCTTAATTGTAATTTTACGAAGATATTACAGATGTGTCACTAGATGACTTTGACAAAATGATAACAATCAATGATAGTCTTTCCATTTGATAGTAGTAATGTGATGTGGAGAAAAAATTTTCACTGGTAAATCTAAAGGTTAAAGGTTAAAGGTAGCCGATTAAAGCAGCAATAATGTATGAAAAATATTAAAGCGAAAACTTTGAAAGTTAATTAATATGTTTGATTTTTTTTCTGGTTGTAATATAAAGCTAAAGATCAAAATAAATTGAAGATTTTTAATTTTTAAATATTTGCAGGCTCTTTTTTTAAGTTTTTAAATTAAAGTTTTTTTAAGTTTCTAGTTTATGACAATATTAATATGATAAAATATTTCAAAATTATATATAAGACACTACCTAAAAAAAGGATTACACAGTTCCAAAGCTCCCAGGCTTCAAAAAAAAGAGCCTGGTTAAATTTTATCATAAATATTTTAACGCAAAAAACAAATAGATAATTCAATTCTGTAATTTTCTTAAAAAGAGAAAAAAATTGGCCAATGAAATTAGATGAAACAAATTTGAATTCTTTTAACAATAACCAAATGTAAATTACAAATTATATTTTCTTTCACACTTAAATTCAAATTTATTCCATTAAAATTTCCAATTATTTCGAGGAAAAACAAACTTATCAAGATTGTCAACTTTACTACCTGAGAACAAAAAGTACTAGCCAAAACGGCGAATGTCACATCATAATATTTAATGTCTGGAGAGGCTGGTGAATTGTGATGCAATATTGAACAACACATTGCTGTTGATGATGGTAGGCCTTTCTTTTTCTTTTCTTAAGGACAAGACTTATCATGGCATCATTTTGCAAGCTTAGGCTAGACATAACAAAGAATGCCTTCATTAGAAGGGTGTAACGTGGGATCGACTAATTTTCTTTTGCTTTTCTCTTTCTCATATAAGTTTCAGCTTGGCCCATATCTTCAGGAAATAAGCCTATCAAATTACATACATTCGATATCGTTATCTTCACATTTTCATTAGAAAGATCAAAAATTAAAATTTGGAATGAATATGAATATTGATATTCTACCATTGGAGTATTTATATTTCATGTTCATGTCATTGCTGGCAGGTAACTTTTGAGAAATTTATTAAGCTAATTAATTTCTTGTAATAAATTATGGAGACAATAATATAAATATTTAGTACAGGAAATTGCTGTAATTGTTAGAGAAAAAATAAAAAAAGAAGAAGGAAAGAGATTTGATAAATTATTAGAAATTCAAATCCTATCATTGAAAAATTTTCATTAAATTGAAAGTATTTTAATTATTTAACAATTTAAAATACCCCTATAAGTGCTTAATAAAAGGCACTTAATTGTATTTAATTATTTCAGTTAAATTATATTTTGTGATATCCTATAGATAAGGCATTAAATACAACTAGATTTAATAAATGAAAGCAAAATAAATTGTTGTAAATTAACTTTATGGCTTTGATTAATTAATTCCAAGTAAGGCAATAAAAATCATATTGTTCTCGCTTTGGTTTACTTAAATCGAAAAAAAAAATCACTTTATTGGATCAGTCTATACCAAATAATTTCATTATTGCACTTTTAAATTTTATTTCATTTCTAAATGAAACTTAATTTCATACTTAATTTTGTACTTAATTTTGTATTTAATTTAAGTCCAATATTTGTTTAAATTATCTTCCATTTCGTTTTATATGATTTCAATGAAATTCTAAATATTTTATACCATTTAAAAGTATTATTGTAAGGAATCAAAAGTAATTAAGAAGTAATTCAATTAGTAACCTTTTTTATGAATATAACCAGCGATTGTAATTCCAAGTCCAAGAACCGGATCACGGCATAATTCCACTTCAATTATTTCATATTTCTCAGGAATCCAATTTATGCGAGCAAATACTGTTAATGCCTAGATATTTAAAAATTAATAAAATTAAATGAAATTTTTAAAATTCAATACATTCTCTATAATATGATTCCTTCTTAGCACTGTATATTCCATAATGCTTACCGTTTCACTGATAAATTATTAGCAAAGTAAGATTAAGAATAATAGGAAAGCACAGCAATAATACCAATGCAAATAATAATTGATAATAGATAATAATAAACAAATAGTAATAATAGTAATAGTAGTGATAATAATTATTAATAATAATGATGATGATGATAATAATAATAATAACAATAATAATAACAATAATAATAATAATAATAATAATAATAATAATAATAATAATAATAATAATAACAATAATAATAATAATAATAATAATAATAATAATAATAAT
>NW_018108364.1:0-4271 GCF_000183805.2 Loa loa | reverse complement strand
TAATAATAATAGAATAATAATAATAATAATAATAATAATAATAATAATAATAATAATAATAATAATAATAATAATAATAATAATAATAATAATAATAATAATAATAATAATAATAATAATAATAATAATTTGTTCAATTTGTAATCAAAATATTATTCCAATATCAATTTTATTTAGCGTTTGAAAAAGGAAAAAAAGAAATATTGCAAAATAAGAAGGAAATATTCTAAAAAATTTCAAACTATTTTATATTTTAAAGTATTAAAAATTATAAACCATTTCTTGAAGTTGTCGAAGTGATCGAATACTGCTTGTTTTTGACGATTCATTATTTTTTTTTAATGAAGTATGCATCCTTGAAGGCACTTTTGAAATCGATTCATTTCCTTCTAAACATTTAAACATAATCGTCAGAAATGTTATCAACAATTTAAAAGTTTAAAAATAAGAATATCTTTGATAATAGCAATAAATGATAAAAGATAAGGAATGAATTGTATTTCTCAGATCTAATGATCAATCAAAATATTACGGTAATAGAATAATCCGGAATTTATTTCGAAATTTTAAAATTTTAATAGAGCGATGAAATCATATAAATTGATCAATTCCTTTCTTTTATATAAATTTGTCTAGCAAATGGAAGATTATTCGAACATAAAAAAAAATTATAATTTGAATAAATTGAAGAAAAAATTAAACTAAATTAGAACAAAAATTGGGAATAATTTTTGCATTATATTAAATAAATTGAAAATTTTTGAAAATGAAATGGGACAGAATTTGCAAATTACTAATTATCGAAATTATACAACAATTGAGCGAATCTCATGAATTAATTAAATAAGAAAAACTTCATTAAAACCAAATCAATGAATGGTACAAATTATTTTTTGAAAACACCTAACTTCATTGGCGCAATTGGTCCTTTTATTGCAAATAATATTAATGATTATATGAATTACCGAATTGGTTTATGAATAAAAGTGAATTTTTATATAAATGCTAAATGTTTAGACAATATAATATTGATTTTAAGGCTATAACTTACTTATAACTTAAACTTCAGATTAAGAGAGTAACTTATCAAGTCATAATATGAAAATATTTGGTTGCAAATTTTTATTCATACCACTATCACTTGGTTGAATTTCATCACCATATATACTATTTGTTGATTCTATTGTAGGATCCTGTTGTTCACATGAATTTCCTCGTTCAACGATAGCAGAAACTATTTCTGATGGTCCCGGATTTTCGGCATACGTACTGCTAGATTTCTTTATCCTTTCCGCTTCTATACCATCATCATCATCATCATCATCATTATCATTATCATCATCATCACCATCATCATTATTATTATTATCATCATCACTGTTGCTCAAATTTTCACAACCTTCAATATTTAACAAGGCCGTTGTAGAGGACATTGCAGCGGTATGTTTTCGGATTTGTTCCTCCAAACTTTCGCGACACAAAGCATCACGTGTTGGCATCGTCCAACAGCCTAGAAAATATTGCGATATTATGAAAAATTTATATTTGCAAAATTATGCTAAATAAGGCTTTCTCATATAAGGTTAAAATTTGCTTAATATTATGATGAGTTCAAAGATTAGCATCAAAGGTTTTTTTTTTTCTTTTCTGTATCCAATAATGATCAAATAATTATTTCACATGTAGCAAATTTCAGATATGTCAAGAAGTTATTGTCATAAAGCAATGAACTTTCTTTTTTCCTTTTTCAGTTAATTTATTACAAATTGAAATTTTATTAATTTCGAGAACTAAAATGATATAATAATTTAAAAGAATAATGAATAAAAATTTAAAATAAATATATAAAAATAAATTAGAAATGATAAAAATTAGAGGATAAGATGGGAAAAATTGTTGAATTTTACATAATTCAATTTTGTTTATCAAAGAGAGAGAGAGAAAGGAAAAAAAAGAACTTCAATGAATTTAAAGCATTTCCGACACTGTCACAGATTGAATTTACAACAGCGCCGGGAAATGTTTTGCACCAAAAATGCTACCACAAAAAAAAATCAATACCTATGAAAGAGGCAAATCGAAATGGCAATTCCACGGGGGAGGGGAAGAACTGCTCTCTTTCAGTAAATTAAATTTGCAATTTCGAAACCTGCCTAAAGCATAAGGATGAATTTAGTTGTGATGAAGAAGCAAGCGAATGGGAAAATTTGAAAATGGCAACTGAAGTGTTCTTTTTTTTTATAAATTCGATTTTTTTTTAAAAAATTTTTCAATTTCAAAAATTTAAAATAAATTAGACAAAAAATTTTTGAAAAATTTCGTTGAAAGATTTGGTATTAATTAGAAATTTTACAGTTTAAAGAAGAGAAATAAAAAAAATTAAGAGATTAATTAATAGACATAAATGGATGTGTTATATTCTTCAATTTATCACTTTAAAATGTGTCTTTAAAAAAAAAGAAGTTTGATTTTATTTTGCTCAATTTTAATCCATTAATTATAAGTCAAAATTATTTTTAAATAAAAGGAAAAAGAAATAAAATTCCGAAATCATAAATAAATCTCAAAGTGAAGAAAGAATTAAATTCAAATGGTTACAATGTGACATTTGTAAATGTGTCAATTAGAAAAAATAAAAAATAAAAATTTCTATTTCCTGTCGTTATTGAATATTATGATAATTCCAGGAAATACTTTCCCAATAATATGAAATTAGCATCGTAAAATGGAAAAGCAAAAATTGAAAGATGATTCGGTCATTTCAAAAATCTTGTCATTTTTCATTGAAGGATAGTCACTGATAATGATATTAATGATAGTAATGCTAACAATAATTTAATAATAATGATTAATAATAATAATGATGATGATGATGATAATAATAATAATAATAATAATAATAATAATAATAATAATAATAATAATAATAATAATAATAATAATAATAATAATAATAATAATAATAATAATAATGATAATAATAATAATAATAATAATAATAATAATAATAATAATAATAATAATAATAATAATAATAGTATTATATTACTAATAGTAATACTAGCGCAATAAGAAATTAATCAATAGGTTTTGCGAAACATAAATGTTAAAGTTTTATTTTGTCATGAAAATGTAATGCATGATCAATTATGTATTATATTAATAAATATTGCTAAAGCAAATTTTTTTTGAAATGAAAAATTTTCCTTTTCCTTTTTCCTGTCCACTTTTTTTCCTTTTTTTTTTTATTACAATGTTTGTAAAAGCATGTAAAATAAACAAAATTTTAGTTGAATGAAAATAAACGAGGAAAAAAAGAAATGGAAATTGATAAATGTAAACAAATATATGATTGAAATTCGTGACAATTTTTATCTATTTAATTTCCTAAAATTTTTTTTCAAACTATATTTCATTTACGCAATAAATTTATTGCCATTTGAATTTTCGAATCTTTTTTCAACTGAGGAAAAGAATTGAAAAGGAAAGGAAAACATTTCAATCAGTTGTAAATCTTTTAAAAAAAAAAGGTAGGAAAAGTGAAAAAAGCTGGAAATAGTTCAAGTTTGAAAAAAAAAAGAAAAAAACAAAACGGAAATGAAAATTAACCGTTAATTCTTTAATTTGTGCAATCAAAATAAACAGCAAACACTAATTCAAGTATAAATGAATTTAATATTTTAAAAGAGGACGAAATCAATTTTAAATTGAAATTAAACATTAATTTATTATTTGATATATTAGTAAAATATTATTGCATTATCTCAATTGAAATTCAAACATTACTACACACTAATTAGCTTTTATTCGCAACATCTAATATTTAGAATATTTATCCATCGAATAATTAATATTTTATGGCAAAATCATCATTGCATATTAATTGGCTTTTTTCCTCGTGAGATTGTACATTTTGGATGTGTTATTATAAAGGGATTTTTTTTTTTTGAACTATATAAAATTTATGCTAAAAAATTTTGTAAAATATAAGAAAGAAAATATTGCTGAAAAACATTAATTAATTTATTTGTAGTTTATGAAAACAAAAAAAATGAAACGTAATTATTTGAAACAACTGTTAATAACCATTTGATAACAATAATAATAATAATAATAACAATAATAATAATAATAATAATAACAATAATAATAATAATAATAATAATAATAATAATAATAATAATAATAATAATAATAATAATAATAATAATAATAATAATAATAATAATAATAATAATAATAATAATAATAATAATAATAATAATAATAAT
>NW_018108363.1:120498-124499 GCF_000183805.2 Loa loa | reverse complement strand
TTACCAATATACTACTACTACTATCACTACCACTACTACTACTACTATCCTGTAGGTCTAGAATTTCCCATATTTAAATTGTTTCATTGATAAGACTTGGAATAAGTTAGTTTACTAAACTTTAAAAATTGAATACATCACTTAATAAGTTAAATTTAAAAAATTTTTTCACTAATTTATTTTCAAATTGATAGTTTGTTGAATTATTCAATTGTGCAAATTAGACGGTAAAACAAATTTTTACAGCTTTCAATAAAATGGTCACTGAAAGGGTCATCGTTAGACAAATGACTGTCTTGTCAGAGAGGTAAAAAAATTTTTGAAAACAATGAATGAAATGGTGAAGAATGGCCATCCAAATGGACAGCTGCATGATGAGAAGGAGCAGCGGCTATCGTCTCTTTGTTACCGGAAGAAAAAAAAAAATTATGAGCCAAATATTTTACGAAACCAATCAACGGAAGTGCTCCTCCTTTAATTAAACTATTTATTCTCATCCATTTCTAATATTTTTACTCCAATCATTACACCATCATTTTCAGCATATCAAATTACTTTTTCTTTATTATGCAAATTTTTTCCTTCCTTTAAATTTAATTTTTGAATTGTTGAAAATTTAAAAAGTCTTAGAAGAGTGTAAAATTTTGCTTTTCATCCATTTTTTTTTTTTTTTTATTCCGAAATGATTAAATGGAAAGGAATAATGAAATTTATTGTTTTTGGGAATGATCCTAAAATGACCAATTTATTGACCGATTGAAATTGTTGCCTATACTATTTTAACTTGATCGATCTTCTTTTTATTCTCTTTTTCATTGTTTCCCTTTTTTATATTTTCATAATTAATAAATCGATTGGTTGATTGATTGATTGATTAATCGATTGATCAATGCATTTAGTGATTAATTGATTACTGGTCATCTTCATATGCAAACAGTTATTATTATATCAGGAAGTTTTTTTTGTAACATGCATTAAGTATTGATTACTCAAAACTATAATTCGAATTAAATTATCATTATAGTAATCGAAATATCATAATAACTATTTAATATAATTATATTTATAATTTAAATCATCCCAGATAGGAATCATGAAGGAATGATTTGGGAAGAATTTTCTCTATTCAGGTTTTGTTACAAACACTACAAATATGAATGTATCCTTCTAATCGGCGCAGTTGGATTTAGATGAAACAAAAAGCAAGCGCAATTGACCTAATCCTTTATTCCTAAAATTCATCTGCTAAGACTTAGCAAAACTAGAATGATGACAGCAAAGTTTGGAGGATATTAATAGAGTATTCTTCTCTTAGATGGATGGCTTTTACACGGTTAAACGAATTCCACCTATTCGGGTTTAAAATTAGAGTTGTCCTTCTGCTAGGATGATTGCCGGTAAACTATCTTGCCCATGAATATACTTTGTCTGACCTTTCAGTTGACACCTGTTTAACATGATAGATCCTACCGCAAACATTTGCTATCACCAGTATAGCTTTCAATTTTACAAGGACACACATGTCTTCTCTCCTGTGACAAAAGATATTCGTGAAGAAATTTTTGAAATGAATCATATTACAGGGAGATAGTGGTTATACGAATATTTCCATGCTTAAATTCATTTTTAAGTATCATTTACTAATTGAAATCTCCAATAGTAATATACAATTAATTCATTTTTCATTTAAATTCAAAAAATAAGTTCTTTGTTCGAAAATTTAATTTTCAATGATTTCTTTCTTTTTTTTTTGAAAAAATTGTCTTTAATTTTCATTTTTGTTTTTTTAGAATTAGCCAAAATTATGCATCATTGGGTAATGATTTTCACATGCAAAAAATAAATTTGAAAATATTTATATTTGAAATTTTAAAACATTTATTGTTCAAAAACTGATATCGTTATCATTGTCATTATTATTCGCTATTTTTATAATGCATGAAATCAGTTATCACTGATAATGAATTAGTTTAAATCTATTGGGTTTAAAACTATTCTCATCCAAATAATTTATGGAAGCAGAATTCAATCACTACCTTCATTCATTCATTCATTCATTCACTCGTTCATTCAGTTCTGTTCGGTTCCATTCAATTCTACTCAATTTCGTTCAATTCCATTCAGTTCCATTCAATTCCACTCAATTCAATTCAGTTCCATCCACCTTCATTCAATTCCATTCAATTCCACTCAATTCCATTCAGTTCCATCCACCTTCATTCAATTCCATTCAGTTCCATCCACCTTCATTCAATTCCATTCAGTTTCATTCAATTTCACTCAGTTCCATCCACCTTCATTCAATTCCATTCAGTTCCATTTAATTCCACTCAGTTCCATTCAATTCCATTCGGTTTCATTCAATTCCATTCAATTCCATTCAGTCGTGCATTTCACTTCACCCTGTGGTAGTGAGGTTTGAAACTGAATCAGATTAAAATAAATTCGTAACTTTTTTGAGCCTTTTATCTCCTTTGGCGGTCAATTTTTCAAAATTAAAATGGATTAAGGAGGTTTTCTCTGTCTGTTCCCTTCTCTTTCCCTTCTCCCTCTGTCTTTCATATATTAACCTTTTAATTATCCATCATCCATCTCTCCTATATCCTCATAATCTCCGGTCATTTCTTCCGATGTCTGCTGTCGCATCGTATGACAGTTGATTGCAATTGACGGTCGATTGATGCGGCCAATGGATGGGCGCCAATTGTTGTGGTCAAAAGAACAATGGATGGCAACCAATAGTTTCACGGGCGTGGATTGCGTTGCTTACACGTTGATAACCAGAATGTCATTTTCTATAAGGAGGTTCACGTCCACGTCAACTTTCACGTAACACCTTTTGCGTAAAAGATAGACTAAACCATTTTTAGGCTAAACAAATCCCGCATTTATTCTCACTTAGGCGAGTAATTCTATTGTAGTCATTGTTGTTGTCATTTCTATGTATGTTACTTTTACGTTACTTTCACGTACGTATTCTTGTTTCCGTCATATTGTTAATGCTAGGAGAAGACATCGGAGATATTGATTTTCTTTACGATCTTTACGATTAGATCCCGCTTACATGCACCAAAGGTCAAGAGTTCATCTTGTAGCATACTATTACGGACAATAAGTAAAAAAAAAACAGTTGGTATATAGTTCTAAATTATTAGGGGTCAGCTGTCAGTTATTAGATATATTAATATTACTTTTTAAATGGTAGCAACGTTTTCATTTACGTATAAACCGTATTTTTTAAATGTCAACAACATTTCACGCACGTGTAAAGTTTGTCCTTTAAATCATACACCAATATCTTTTCCGTGTATTATCTTAGAAACAATTCGTATATTATATAAATCAGTTGCTTTTTTTTTTTTCTATAATTTGTACCAAGAATTACGTGAGGTCACGTAAAATTTATAATTGAAAATTTTGAGCCCAAAATATTATGCAGAAAAAATTGTATGATACGTGAAAAAAAGAGGGTCACGCTGTTAAATTTTTTTCCGAATAATTCGATATTTTGCAATTTTTGCAGGAAAGTTATGCGATCAAAAAAAAAAAAAACTTCGTTATGTTTAAAATTCAGTTACTGAAAGAACTTTTCAATTAAATTCTTGCAAATTCAAAAAAAAAAAAGGAAAAAATACGAAATAAATGCGTAAAAAATTCGTGGCAAATTTGTAAAATTCGTAAAAATTCATAAAAAAAAAAGGTATAATTTATTTTAAAAAAAAGCCATTTTTCATTGGCCAATACGAATTAAAATTCAATTCAATTTTTTTCATTTTAAAATTTACCTGAACTCAATAAATATGAAATGAATAAATGCTTCTGTAATGTATATTAAAAATGTAAATTTCATTTATTTATCAAAAAAAAAAAAAAAAAACGGAACAAAATGAAAAAAAACCGGTTTAAGTAACAACAATCCAAAAGACATACGATCATGTTTAAAGATAAAGATTAAATTACAAAATGAAAATGTGACATCCTTTTTTTTTTTTGTTTTTGTT
>NW_018108363.1:109245-120083 GCF_000183805.2 Loa loa | reverse complement strand
AAAAAAAAAAAAAAAAAAATGATGTTAGCATGAGGGATTTTAATGAATTATTCGAATTTCCATTTAATTGAAATCAAATTAAAAAATCATTGTTTATTTCATATTTCCTTTGAAATATTTTAAAAGTTATCTGAGAAAGATTGCTGATAGGGATTTTTTTTAGGATAAAAAGAATGCATTTTTTTAAATGTCCAGAAAAGTTTCAAATTCATCAAACAATTTTCATTTAAATTCATGTACTATTTTGCATGACCCCCACGGAAATTTTTAAGGAGAAGCCGCATTTGTCGGTCTAATTGATAAGATTTCTACTATTTCGATTAGGCGAGTTAGCCCAAGGTCAAATAAATAAATGTCGATAAGTAATCTTTGGGCAAAAAAAAAAAAAAAAAAAATTAATATCAATTGAATTTGGATGCATCAACCAAAATCAGTATTAGTCATGAATTTTTGTTGTAATAAAGATTAAAACTTGAGATATGGCAATGGAGAGTGTCTCTGATCTAACTTCTGATAGTGACTTTTGCCAACCAATACCGGTCGCTCGAGGCGCTAACCGCAATTGGATAAATAAGCCTACAATGAGAAGGTTCATCTTTTTTTTTTCCTTATAAATATCTCCTCAATTTCAACAAATTTGGTTTCCAAAGAATTTTAGATGGTAAACTTTACTCATTTTTATCATGAATATCTTTTTTATTTTTTTTATTTTCACATTCGCAGTCACTTTAGATTAATTCAGAACGATTCGTTTTAATTTTTCACTTTTACCTGGATATATTTCAGCTTCCAAAATCATTTTAGAACACGAAGAAGCCAAGTGCCATGTGGAATTGGAGCTCGTGCACGGACGCGTTATGGATCACTACCGATGATAACACCAATTGATCATTCATCATCCTATGAAACAGAAACAACAAATGAAGATGATGATTCGGAATTTAGCGATCGGCGACATCGCTCCCCTCCTCCCTCGTTACTTCGAGGTTTGAGCATGATTGAGGTAAATGGGATGTCTCATGAATATTTAATGTAATCAAACCGTCTGACGCGGAAGAGATAAGGAATATGCACTTATATTTTAAAATATGCAACAAAAAGCGAAAAAAAAAGAAATTCTTTTTGCTATGCCAGCTTAATTCTATTTTAATTGTATCATATAACTTTAAAATAGTATAATTTCAAATGTAAATTGATGGCAATTTTTAGGAACTATCACCAATCAATGATTCATCTGACGATATCCCGAAAGTACCCTCACTGCAATTAACCAGAAATTGGCATCCATTAGCTACATCAACAACAACTTCTATTGGCTTACCAAAAACAAATCCTCATCATTTGAAGGTAAATGTATTATGCGATTAAAAAAACGATGTTTGCTATAAAATTCCAAAAAAAGAAAAGAATTTACAATTTGGTATTTTCAGACTATTTCAACATCAACTCCTGCAACATCAATATCATCAAGTGGACGTGGTCGAAGTTCTGTTCTTAGCGCGTTTAATAATATTATGTATGATACTTTAGAGAGACCTGCAAGTTTTTTCGAAGAGGTAATTGTTCCAAACATTAAATCCCCCTAAATTTAACTTGGAACTTGAGTTCACAAAACGAACTAGTCAGATATTTTAAGCAGTATCATCAGACCAATATTATGAAGCATATCATCGCATGATGATCTAATTTAACAATTGCTGAAGGATTTCGAAAAGTTTAGGATGACAATTTGAAATCTTCAGTCGATCTATCCTTTTTTATTGTTATTTTAGATTTTCTGTCAACACATAACTTTTATTGTTGGCATTATTGTAATTTCATTAAATACGTCTTGCTATTCTTCGAAACTATTTACATGTTTTTGTTGATATGGAAAAAATATGGATTATAAGAGAATGTATCCTAGGAAAAATTGTAAAAAAATGGAAACGAGTGCTTCCAATGTATTCAGTGGAATGATCGAATAGTCTGATAGTCTATTTAGATTTTGTAATTGTTGACTTCAATAAACTTTTTAAATTTCGGATGTGGAAATAATCATAATTTTAGCAAACTCCTCGAAAAGATTGGGGTCGACCGCAATCAGAGATTATTTCTAGTGGCTGCTTGTCGAACATAAACTGGAAACCAGATCATTTCGGACTACCAACACCATTTGCTCGTCGAATTGGATGCAAAGGTAAACTAGAATTGACGATGTCCATTTCTGGATGTTATTTAACTGTTAGTGTTGTACGAGCAGTATATTTTCTGGATCCCGCTATTGCGCAAGCCTCTTCATATGTTCGGGTGAGTTTCATCTTTTCGAAAATTATTTATCAGAATATTTTAACTTAAATACCTATAGTATTCACGATTTTTGTTCATTCTCTTGTATTCTTTTTCATTGTTTCTTCCTCTCTTTTTCCTTCTCTTCCCTTGTCTCCTTTTTTGCAGCCTTTTTCTCAGATGTTAAACAAAACTGATTCATTTAGCCATATATTGGCCTTTTCTGTTAATTAACATATTCCCGCATCTTTCAACTTCATTGAATGTTGTCCTGTAGTCCTTTTAATTTATCACTTGCTTTAGATTTCTAACACATTTATTTTTGATTTAAAACATCTTTTTGTGTTATAACTTTTTCAGCAGTTATTTGTATCCCAATTTTTAAATGTTACAGTTTTTATTTCTGCACCCATTCATGCACATTGTTCATTTTTTTCATTTCTGATTTGCATAGATTGATCAGATGAAAGCATTTTGTAGAGATGGGAAGATAGCTTATATGATCATGGTAAATTTTCATACATTTTATCTGAGGACAAGAATTAAAATCCTCCTAATTGCAACCCTTTTTAACAAATTTCTAACCTTTGAACATCATTTTAATTCAGGTTGAAATAAGGCCAAACCCATTGTACAATAAACGGATGCGATCATATTCGGAGGATCGTTTTAGTCATTATGATAAGGAGAAAAGCTTCCGTACTCGCCTCGTACTTCTCAGCAATCGTCCTCAATTTCATGAGAACTTTACATTGTAAGTATTCAAACATAATTCATAAAATATGCGATTAAAAGGCATCGACAATCTCGATGACTGCATCTTATTTCAAATTACTCTTGGAGACGTAATTGTCAATTCACTTTCAGAAGTGTATGGCATACTTTTCAAATGATAAAGATGACTAATGATATAAGTAAATAATTTGGAGATGATGATAAATGCTTATTTGAAATTTCAAATTTGAAAATCAATTGTGACCTTGTTTGCATGCATTAGCAATACATTGCAGTGAGTTACGACGAAATCATTATCGTCATCACGATTTATTGAGCGTTAGCGTATGGATTACTAATGCGGGTAATTCTGCGTAAGTTATTTGCTGTCTTATTTTTATTCCTACATATATTTATTTTTAAGTTATCATTAAAATTAAGTAAACTTTAAATATTTTGCTCTATTTGTCCAAGAATTGTTGCTCCGTTACATTACTATGCAACATATGTAATTCAATTTAACGATGTAAATTCATCACAATTCCTATGAGTTAATGTGGTTCACTTTATTCTAACCATTGAATAATTTCGATTAGTTCAATTGGTAGTTGGGTTTAGATTTAGATTATCATTGATTCGAATTGGCTGATAATTTATTAGCTGGTTTTTTAAAAATATCAATAATATTAATGAATATATATAACATACCTGTGTTCGAATTATCTATGCGATATGTATTGTGATAATTCCGATCACAGTAGTCATAGCACATTAATTTTTTGAAAAAAAAAAAAAGATCATAGTATATTAATTTTTGAAAAAAAGAAAAATCCATTTTTTCAAAGTGTTTAATCATTTCTTCAATTTATTCGGTAATGAAATTATCACTGAATATATATTAGTACTAGCAAAATTCAATATATTAATGTATTTGTCCTAATAGAATTATAGTTTCAACTGAATTTATGCATTATTAAATTTTGCCATTTTTTCGCTCATTTATATTTATTGTTCCTTCTTTTTTAACTTTTTTTTTTTTAACAGGCGGAAGCAAATGCTTGGTTGTATGGCTTTCCCAATACGACGACTGATTCGAAAAGCTAATTTAATGGTATGCTTCTAATTTTATTCCATCTTTAAAAAAAGAAAAAATGAACTTATATAAAACAAATAATTTTAATAAAAATGATTCTAATTTCTCCTGTGCTTTTTCTTTTCCTTCACTCTATCAGCTTTTTATCTAATTTTGAAAATTGCTCCTTATCATAGTTTGAGATTAATTAGTTGCTGTATGTTAATTTTACTGGGAGAGGATGTTATTATTACTTGGGTTAAATATTTCGCTAATTAAAAATAAACTTAGTGAAATGTATTCAGTTACTATTTACTGCATTTTGATAGTCAGTTGTGAATGATTCTTTGGTATTCCCCAAAAGATTAAAAATTCTGGTAGGTCGACGATGATTATTTGATGAATCTTTTTTTTTTCTTTTTGTAGCAGGTAATTTTTACCGCTAGAATAATCGTTTAATTAAGTTTGAAAAAGTGGTAGCAAAAAATGCTTATATGATGCATTTGATAGTAATATGAATATAGAATGACACTAGTGATAATTTATTACGGATCAATGAATAATACTAGTGATAATTCATTACGGATCAGTAGTGACGTAAATTCGTCGTAGTAGCTAGGCTTCGCGAATGAAGATATAGTGAAGGAGCCAGTGTGGATAGGTAGGTTCGGATACAAAAGGCACAATGGAAGGTTTGTTTAAACGGTTTTGATAACTTCTTCTCGAGGCTGGTTCTGCATATTTCTCGAAGGAATTAGCAGCGTTATGGATGATAATGTTAGCAGCATTATGGATATTATGGATTATGGTTCCCAATTGGAAGCCAAAATGGATCACTAATGATAGGACCAAGGCTGCGGTATTGTTTCAGGGCGTCCTTATATCTTCCCTTTAGAGAAGCCAATGGCCAATATATTATAGGGTACAATCTTAGGAAGGCTATGATCCTCCATCTTGGAACCGTGTCCAGCCCAACGTAACTATGCCTTCAGAGTATCTGTCATTTGCCGTTTCGTCCCTTGCCTGTCGTTACAGGACTTTAAAAAGTGGGTATATCTTTCGAGCCTGCGCAATGAATTTTTTAAGTGAAACACAGCGTGCTCGAAACTGATCCCACCCTTTATTCTTAAGGTTCATCTGCCGTAGCCTAGCAAGCTTGGGCGGTAGCAACGAAATCCTTAGGACGTAAGTTTAGTTAGGGTATCCTTCTTTCAGATGGACGGCTTTACAAGCCTAAACGAGTCCCATCTGCCAGGATTGGGGATCAGAGTTGCCCCTCTCTCGAAGACTAACGAGCCTATCCTTTCCGTGAACATATTTTGTCTGGCACTTCAGTAAGACTTGTCTGACATGGGAGGCCCTACCGGTAGCAATTACCACCGCCAGCATAGCTCTAAGATCACGTAAGGTCTCATAAGGTCACGTAAGCCTCTTCTCTACGACAACGAGTCTCCGTGGAGAAGAGTGACGTTAACTAATGCTTGATGAATAGAAGTGTAAACATTTCCCCAGTGTTCTCACTAAATTTTGTTTGTATGTGTGTGTTACCTGTTTCTGCATATATGTGTGTATGTTTGTATATGTATTTGTGTGTGTATGTGTGTGTGTGTGTTTATATATGTATATATATGTGTGTGTGTGTACATGTGTGCCTGTGTGTACATATGTATTACATACATGTATATATATATATATAATATATAGTTGCGATTTACATACAATGTTTAACATTTTGCAATTTATATCAATGTCAGAAAAATGCATGGGAGTGAAAAATTCTTTTGAATATATTTGCCTACTGTAAGATATTTGTCACACTTCATTAAGTTGACATGGGTGACTTGTTGTAAATACTGTTGCAGCGAGTATGTATCTGCCTATTCCAAGTACCAGATGTTATGTATCATTGTTAGGTGATAAGTGATAGTGAAAAAAAATAGTGATAGAAATAGTGATAGAAAATGAGAATTTATTATTGTCACAAAGGAGCAATGGCTAAATTTTAAGTATTTATATATCAAAATTTGCATATTAATTTCTGTATTTTCAGGGATATTTTTTCATTCTTTTTTGTTATTTCATTGTTGAAGAAAAAGTTTTTTTTAAACGAGTTTTTCCTTATAAGTTATGTTTAAATTTCAAAAAATTTCAAAATACTTATTATAAATTTAATCACTTTATCTTATATCATTGTTAGATGATAAATGATAATGAAAAATATAAAAAGCGAAAAATTGCTTAGCGTAAGTAACACTTAAAAAGCCAATGGTCGATAGTTTACACTTTTATAAAATGAACTTTTCTTTTCCAAACACTTCACTTAATAATTAACAGTGACTATTATGTTTATATTCTATTGAAATACAACTCATTTTAATGAGTGTATTTCTTAGATACGTACGATGTATATTATATGAAAAATTTTTTATATATTCTAATGGGCAATGGTTCTCATCCTTTTCTTGACCAATGGCTATTTTAGCTTTTCTATTTGTAGCATGGACATCAAAAATAATAAATTTTGTTCATTTAGAAATAAACTTTAATCGAAATTTTCGATATATTAGTTAAACTTGGAGTAACAATATAATATACAAAAGAAGGAATATAATTTTTAATAGCTCTCATAAACCTATTTTAGTTCTCTCGCCAATCACCAGTTGAGAACTATTACTTTAATATTCAAGAATTTTCTCGAGACTTCTTAGGACTTTCTCAATGTCATTTATAATTAATTCATTTATTTTTTTCTCCTTTTACTTTTTTTCCTTTCCTTTTTCTATTCATATAATTTACTGGTATTAATAGAGATTTGATAAGGAAAAAAATTCTTACTTATTAGAAGTGATATATATTTCGAGTTTCAGTACAACTAACATGTAGTATCTCTCCTTTCTTCAATATCTCTGGTCTTACAAACATTCACATTATAAGTCACTTTCTATTTTGCCTAGCTAGTTAATCACATTTACTTTTTTTTTTGGCTAAAAAGTAGCTAAGCATTTGTCTTTTTTTACATTCAGCCTAACATTGTAACCAATTTGTTATAAAACCGGAAATTACTAATTATTCCGGATAAGCATATATGTATATTGGAAGGTTCCAGGTTCATAATGCGATAGAAATGAAACGCTTAAGAATTATTTACTGATTAACAACTGATTATTTTCTGGAATATCTCAAAAAAATAGACTTAACTAATAATATCTTCAATTATCAGTTCAGTTGAATGAAATATCATTTACAAAACACTCAATGACTTAACTGATAATTAAAAGTAGTTAAAGCCTAGAAATCTATTCTTTTTTTTATTTATATCAAACAAGCTTACGTTTAAAATACATCATTATTCATGAGTGGTGACAATTGTTGGTGGTTATGTTTGCATTAAATAATTACGAAAAGAGTGCGTAGATTTAAAGTCTATGATGCAAAAATAATGCTCATAACTTTTTTCAGATACAAGTATTTTTCCGGATGAATTAGAAATCTTTTTTTTTTTGCTCTATAAATTATTACAAATGTTTTTAAAATAAGTCCACAAATCGTATAATAAATTATTAACTAGAATATATATATATAAATGAAAAAATAAATTAATTATCTTAAAGATGCATTCAAAATATATTTTATATTTTTGAATAAAAAAATTTGACATTTAATAAAATTTGGTTAGATAATTTAATTTTACTATTTTATGCTTTATTTTTTCATTTTAAGACTGAATGTGGATTCGATGAAAATTTGCAAACATATGAACGAACAGTGGTAATTCCTTCATATAATTGGTTTTCTTTTTCTTTTTCTTTTTTTTTTCAATTTTGTAACTAATTCAATAATTAATTTATTAATGCCTATTTTTGAACTTTTGCATATGTGTTGTTACGAGAAATATTTATCAGTAATTTAAATTAAAATTCAAAATTTAAAAATATTCATTTGAATCGTCCAAGTAAATGCTTATTAGGAAAAAATGAAATGAGGCAAAATTCTTGCATAATAGTCTTTTCGAGCATCTTCAAATTAAAAATTCAATCATAACACAAGCATTTGTTATCGATTTATTTATTTTTTTTGGCTTACTTGATAAATTCCAATTTATCAATCGATTAAATGTATGTAGGATGTCTTAAAATGTCCTTGTCAATATCAGAAAAAGGGTATTTCAATGTTCTCAATTTATATTTTAATAAATTGTATGGATCAAAGTACTAAAATGTACGAGGATAACGAAGGAGTCGATAAAATAAATTTGAAATATGAAATAAAGCTTAACATTTCAAACATCAATACGATTATGAAATATTATTTCTTCAGCTTATTTCTTTTTATTTTTTTTTTTCTCAATCCTTCTTTAAAATTATTTTATCCTTTTGGATAGATTTATTTACTTATTTATGAAGATTATTTATGAAATAATTTTCCGATTATTCTTCCTTTTTTTTTCTTGTGCAAATCAATAAATTTCGTTTAAATTTTTACATTTTGAAATTAACCGCCTTTAATTATTTAAAATTGAACTGTTGTCGGATCAACGATCAAAGATCAGCCCGTATTTAATCCATTCAATAAAAGTCGGGAATTTTGCTTTTTTTTTTCTCTTTTTTCCTTTCACTTTTTTATGTCAGCAAAATAACATTTATTGTTTTAAAATATTTGAAAAATTATCACAATTTCATATGTTAACACAGAACAAAATATATGTTGTATAAAATCAAAATGTAAAAGTTTCTGAAGATTTATTATTATTGTATTTTTTTTTTTTTTTGGTCTTTAAATAAGTCTTAAGAAATAGTATAAATAATATTGTTTGTTTATTTATTTGTTCATTTATTTATTTATTTTTCTTCATTCTTTTATTCCCTCTTCTTCATCATTCATTCTTTTCTTCTTACTTTTTTTCTTTTCAATCATTTAGCTACATCAGAGATGATTTAATGCAGGAAGAAGATATATCTCATAAATTAAATCAATGTATGAATGATAATAATTATAAATAGCACGGATGATTGATCATATTTGTTATAATTAAAAAAAAAAATCATCTATAAAATAAATCTCCCATTCTATTTCCTTCTACCCTCTTTCTTTTTTTTTTTCTTTTTTGTTCTTCATTTACTTTAGTTTAAATTTTTAATTTTCATAGCAAAATATTCTTTGAAATATTTCAAAAAATGTATTATTCATTTTTTTTTACACTCCTAATTTATACAGTTGTCTTTGTTCCCTTTCTTTTTTCTCACCATTTTAACTATTTCAACTATTTGCATTTTTGAAATTTGTCATAGTAAAGAATTATGAAAGATGTTATTTTACAATTTGTTCAATTTTCATTGCTAAAATTATTTACTTTTCAGATTAATGATGGTGATTTCTTCCTACTTCGACCCGAACTTGGTGAACGACAAAATTTTCCCGAAAATAAGGTTTGTATAATGAATTATTTGCTAATTGAATAGATCAATTTTTGTGTTTTCATTTAAATACAAAACCATTTTAAGTTTGCATTTATTAATTTGCATCCTCAAAATAGCAAAAACTACTAAACTTTTCCATGTATGTTTTCTTGAGGTAATTTATAATAACTAATGCTTCATTAAGCTTAATATTATGCTTGATAAGGAATGTTGCAACTGCTTAAGCTTCTTTTTTTTCCTTATTCGGAAACCTTTAATACTTTTCTTGTGTTAGTAAATATCACTACTCTATGTGTATGTGTGTTTTTTATGTGCCTATGTAAATACGTATGTCGTGCCCTATTTTAGGATGACGAAACAGGTGCCTGTTTTAAGCAAACATATAAGCTATTCATTCAATTGATCAGGTTGTGGATGTTTATATAATAAACGAATTGCAAAAATTGAATTGAAAAGTTTTATAGCTTAGAATTTTCTGTTGTCAATGCAAGCCATCCTATTCCAAAATTATTTGTCCCAAATATAAATGTTTATAAACTGAAAACGAGTCATGTTAAATATGACATTTGCATTTTTCCCATATTATTCGAATAATATATATGTATATATATATATATGTACATTTTTTTTTCTATCCGAAAATCTTACCCTTTGTATTTCCTTTGTCTTTCTCTTCCTTTCTCTCTCTCTCTCTCTCTTTCTCATTTGTTATCTTTATTTAATAACTTATTTTTCAACGTATTTTTCATTTTTCATTCCTTTAAACTATTAAAATTTTATGATTTTTCACAATATCATAAATTAATTATAATTGATAGGACAAAGTGAGAAAAAAATTGAATAATAATATTAGTGGTAATAAGTAATTTGTTAGAATTTTATTAGTGATAATGAATGATTTATTGTGGTTTTATTGGTGACAATAGGTAATTTGTTAAGATTTTATTAGTAACAGTAAATGATTTGTTAAGGTTTGATTAGTAATAATATGAGTAATTTATTCAGGCATTGATCATAATGATTAATTTATTAAGCTTTTATTAGTGATAATAAATGATTTGTTAAGGTTTTGTTGGTAATAATGAATAATTTGTTAAAATATTAGTAATAATGAGTAATTTGGTTGAGGTTTTATTAGTAATAATGAGTAATTTGTTGAGGTTTTATTAGTAATAATGAGTAATTTGTTGAGGTTTTATTAGTAATAATGAGTAATTTGGTTGAGGTTTTATTAGTAATAATGAGTAATTTGTTGAGGTTTTATTAGTAATAATGAGTAATTGTCGTGATAGATTTTTATGGAATAATATATGAGGAAACTTACTAAATAGATTTTATAAATTTTATGCATTTAATTTGAAACTTTT
>NW_018108363.1:97029-107495 GCF_000183805.2 Loa loa | reverse complement strand
AAAAGGAAAAAAAAAACTTACTGCAGTTGTTAAATTGAATAAGTGTGATGTTAGAAATATTGATGTTAGAAATATTTGTAAGTTTACATTTAACGTTGTTTAAATAAAAGTTTAATTATCTCAATCGAAAAATTCGATGAAATGCATTTAGGATTGATTTTGTAAATTTTATCCAAAGATGGCTAAAAGGGAAAAGTTTTATCAACTTTTAAGGAAGAAATTTGAAAATGAAATTAAAAATATTCTAATTCTTTAAATATATCTAGCATTGTGAAAAATAAAGATCATGAAGAAATTTCGAGATGATATGAAGTTTCATCTTAACAATTAGCATTGCCGAATTGTTAATTATATGGATAGAAATCATTTGCGCAAATGATATCAGAAATTTCATAACAGATGTTGTGAATAGTTCCGGTTGCAAAATGACTTTCTTTATGGAACCTATCAAAATATTAGCTATTAGCTATTAGCTATGCTTAATGATTTTTATAGAAAAAAAAAATTTTTTTTTCCATATCATTTTGCATTTCTTTTGTAATAATGTTTTTTTTTTCTTCCAAAAGAATCAATCGTTTATTCGATTTCGACTGATTTGAATTCATTCTAATTAAGGAATTATTCGTTTATTTGATTCAACTTACTCATACGATTAGTATTAATTCTAATTTCGAGAGTGAACAATTTTTTTCTGATTTTAAATATAAGAAAATTATCTTAATATGTGTTAAATTAATTATCGTTTATTTTTTTGGTTAAATATTTCCCGCATATTTAATTTAGCAAGGAAGGTATTTTTGAATAGAAATTATTTTTAATATTCTATCTCGGAATGTCATATTGTCATAATACGTCCAAATTAATATTACTATGTTATAAATGCGAAACTGGAAAAATGTCTAATACTGATATGATTGATACAAATTATTCGTTATAAATTATGTTTGCAAAACTTTTTTAAATAAGAATTATCATCAAAAAATCTCTAAGTAAAAAAAAAAAAGATTAGCTTTGATTGATATAATCTTTGGGAGCAGTAATAATATTTAATTTAGATATAATATTTGCTGAGTGGAATAATGTTAAAGAAATGATAAAGTGATTCTTTCAATCCTTTAGTAGCATATTTTCTATAATATTATGATAAGTTAAGTTCAAAGTTCATTTTGTTTTTTAAAAATCATTTCAATAGAAAAATTAATACACCATTGGGCAGTATCAATAATAGCAATAACAACATGTCATTGTATTATTTATATACTTTAACTAGTTTTTGCTCATTAATTAAATGAAGTCCATTGAAAGCAGCTATTTTGAAAATGAATGTCAATCTTGTTGTGCCTTCCTTTTCTTTCTTTTTTTTTCCTTTTTGTTTTCATGAAAAGGAGAAAGTCATTTTCTGAGTAAACAACCAATTGTTGAAATCATTTCCTTTTCCTTCCTTAACTAATCCTCTACCAAATTTTCCCATCCATTTTTTCCTCTTCTTTTTTTTTTTTTTTAAATTATTGATAAGTAATAATGACACAATTTAAACATTATACTATATTGATTTCAAATGGAAATTATTATAAATCTAATTTTAATTCTGAAAGAAAAATATTAGGAATATTCCTGAAATCAGAAATATACAATTTTGTTTCTGATAAAATGTTAACATAGTTAGTCATTGTCATGATAGAGCATTATCATACCCATTATCATGATAAAACGTTAGCATAGTTAGTCATTGTCATGATAGAGCATTATCATGATTGATAGATGGTTATCATAGTTAGTCATTGTTATGATAGAAAATTATCAATAGTTGTCCATTGTTATGATAGAGTATGATAATACTCTATCAATACTCTATGATAATACTCTATCTTAGTTGTTTTCCTCACATTTACATGCTTCAACTGTACTATCTAAAATAATTTTCATTCATATCAACTGAAAAAGTTCGTGTAAACAAAAACTATGATAACAGCAATGACAAAAGCTTCTTTTTTTTCTTTCCTTAAATTTGATGGATCAAAAGATAATATACTTTTTACTATTCGCTTTAAGTTTTAAAAAAAAAAAAAAGAAAAAAGAAAAAATCGTCATGTCAAGATTTTGTTATTGAAAGCAAAAATAGAGACGAATGAGTAGCTTCATTTGATACACAAAACAAAATCTTTTGGGAAAATTTGATTTGAGATTTTTCAACTTGAAAAAAAAAAAAAAAGAAAGAAGAAAATTCCTTACCCTGGGATTTTTCAAAATAAAAGTGAAACATTAAGAAAGATGATATATCAATGGAGCAATTCATCTCATCACAACGATTCTTCCTTTCTTTTTATCAGCTAGATGATATGAAATAATAGAAATTGGTAATTCATAAATGATTCATTCATTTCAATGATTTAGTTCTATTAATAAGTGAAAATTTTAGGAGAAATTTTAAACGAACATAATATCTTACATATCAACAATATCAGTAATGATAAAATGCAAAAAGCTTTTAATCAGTTATCATTCAGGAAAACAAGAAAATTTCCATTTTCAAGAAAAAAAAGGAAACATTCTGTTACTTAAAAATGCATTAATTGTTTGATAAAATTGGCCATTTTTTAAACTGAAAACAAATAATTAATTCGTAATGAAATAATAATAATTTTCTCTTTAAAATTAAAATAAAATTTTATTTTTAATATTATTTTTTGTTTTTTTTTTTCTTAGCAAAATCCTTTTAGTTGTTGTAAATGTGATACTTTTCATTTTATTTTATCTATCCTATTGCTACCCTTCGTTATATTCTTACCACTATACTAATACTATTACTGTTGTAGTTATCATGGGAATATATACTTACTAATCTGTCGATTCCTTTGTGGTTTCATTTTATTTCTTAAAAAAAAAAGAAAAAAAAAAGAACAATCAATATGTAATGATTATTCCACATTCTAATATCAATACTTATCTTTTTCGTAGCAATTTAAAACGTTCAAAAAATGAAGTTTATAATTTAAATTTAAATTTAAATTAACTGACATACATTTCCATATAATATGTAAACTTATTCTTCCAATCTGATGCTCTTTAAAAACTAGGCTTAATTTATGCTTAAGCTTTCTTAATATTCTTTTAAAATTTTCTATTCACTTTTTTTCATCTATCTTCCTAAAATTTTTGTTGCTTTTTTTCTTTGAATGAATAAAATTGAAATTTTTGTTTAGTTTCATTTGCATATTTCTAATATGATTGTTTTCCTTTTAAATAATGATTACAATATATTTAGTTAATATTTGGGCAAAGCATTTATTTGGAATAAAAATTGAAATCTATGGCAAATTTTTTTAAAAGTATTCCATTAGCGGGAAAAATAATTTGTAAAAAAAAAAGTATTAAAATACAAATATTTCATTGAAATGAATTATAAACGGAATTTTTTTTTGTTTCGAATTTAATACCAGTATTTTGTTATTCAATTGATCTTTCTTTTTTTTTTTCTTCTAATGATTTTTCAGCATTTATAAAAGTTTTGTTTGCAAGAAAGATTTGCTAAATCACTTTTTTGTCTTTTTTAAGTATCATACTTTTTCATCTTTTTTTCTTTTTTATTTTTATTGTAAATATGACAGAATTTTTTTCTCCTATTCAAAAATTTGTAATAAAATTAGAAATTATATAATCAATGAGTCATTTTAAATTAATATTAGAAATTTATATTACAAAATTTTAGTTGATAGTAATCCTTCTTATGCCTTGGTGTTATTAAATCAAAAAAAAAAAAGAAAGGACATGCATTTTTTTTTTTGCAACTTTTTGCAATTGCAATTTTGCAATGTTAAATCAATCATATTTGTCCCGGATGTATTTTAAAACGAACTTTTTACATCATTTATCAACTGGTTAAAAAAAGTTCCGAAAAATTTCCACATATCCATTCTTGCCAAGTAACACTTGCAACTTTTCAATGCTAAAATTGAATTATAAGAGGAAAAATTTGGCAAATTTAATAATTTGGAAAGTTCGCAAATTTTTGAAATTTTTAAATATCGTTCAAAACGTGAATAATATGAAGGTTTAAAAGGCTCAATGATATCGAAAAAATCCTAAATTTAAATTTTTTTTTTTATTGATAATGTAGGTGGTGGATGCTATAAAATATATAATAACTTGAAAAGTAAATGTGATGGATTTTGCTCCAATTTAGTGGGTTTAGATGTGTGGAACCAAATTTAAACCTGACTTAATGGTAATGGATAAACCGGATTTAACCATATCGGTAAGTGGAAATAAATTTAATTACATAGATGAAAGAGATTGACTAATTATGTCTATGTTTTCTTTCTATGAATATCCTGAAGATATGTGTAAATAAGAAGATATGTGTAAATAAGAATAATGAAGCTAACTTTAGCATGCTTTTGGATTGTTTTACATCCTTTTTTCGTATTTCCTTATTTATTATCATCATTATTCTAACTAATATTCATATTTCTATTCAATCAAAACTATCACTGAAACATTTGGGAATAGTTTTCTTTCTTTAGTTTTGAAAAATTTGATATGCTATCGTATATCATCTATGGATGGAAAATACTGCAATTTTTTTTTTCTGAAATCGATGAAAAACTTCAGTTTCCAATTTAGTTTCCAATTTAATTTCCAATTTGTTCAGTTGTAAAAAATAATATATATATAATACCGTAGTAGTTCAATTTTATGAAACTTTATGAATTATGAATTATAGCTTTATGAATCTTTCACTTCTTTTCTTTTTTAGTTCTTGGATGGAATTCAAGAGTTAAATATTTTGGAAATAATGGATGGAATTTTAAAATCATAAATTTGAATAAGCTTTCCTGAAATATTTCTGTTCAAAAGCATTGTTATTGAAAGCAATATTAATTTTTATATGAAATTATTATATAATTTTTACTTATCAAATTTAATTCATTCCTAATAAAATGCATTTTTTTTTTTCACTCAATTCTTATCAATTTGTGTATTTTGAAAGGTTTTTTTTTCGTATTTTTTTTTAAAAATTTCGATTAAATTCTTTAAAAATGAGCTTATAGAGCAATTATATACGCAAAATATCTCTCATATAATTCCCCATTTTTTTGTGATACTTTTCCAGAGCATTAAACAAAATCAGCGATGCGCAACAATTATCAAAATAGACAAATAGAGTTATGGAATGGCGCAATAGTTCCAATTATAGTGAAATGGGACGAAAGATTTGGTGTGGAAAAAATCAAAAAATAGAAAAATATCTAATTTTTGAATGCAAAAAAGAAAAGAAGAATTATTGCATAGTTTATTTAAAATGATAAAGCATTGATTGATCATGATGTTTCCTTATCATTGCTTATTTTTATCAAATACAATTTTGTTTTTTCAGAATTTGATTTTTTTTTTTTTTTTTACAAAACATTCTTAGGAAAAAATTTATATTAAAAAGATTAATAACTGTATATACTGCATTAAAAATGTTTATAAATTTATAGAAATATTTCTAAAATAACATATAAATATTCTAACTTTTTTGTATATTCAATAGAAGGAATTCAGATATGCTTTTCTTTTTTTTTTTTTTAAGAAAAAAATCTTGAATGATTGAAATTTCTGCAAAGAATTTTCAAATATTTAAAAATTTAAATTTGTTTCAGGTTTTCTTGTACTTTTTTTTCCTAATACTAAGGAAAACTTTTAAATATTTTTGATTTCCATATGTAGGGTCATTTTTTCTCCATAAATTTTTCATTAATCGATTTTTTAGCAATCCTATGCTAATGCATAAATATAAGTATGAATATGAATATGAAAATATGAATATCATAAATATGAAGAAATGAAAGAGGCGAAATATTCCTATCATTATATCATTGACAAAAGCTACGAAATTTATTATCCATTTTCATTATAAAGATGATATTTCCTGAAATTTGATCGAATAATCGAAGTGATTTGAAAAATATCTCATTTAATGCCATGTGTTTTCTTTCTACCGTTGTTAATTTCCCATCTGGGAAGTATCGATACATTTAGTAATTTTAGTTAATCTAAAATTTATTACTTCAATTCAATTTCATTCGTTAATAATTACTGCTTGGTAATTATTCTTATGGAATTATTTGATTTTGCTGAAATTATTAAATTAGCTTTTTTGTTTTCTCTTATTTTATAAACTTTAAATATTCTACATTTTAGATAATGCGTAATTCGGATTGGAATAGTTGTAATTCACAAACATGTCGTCATCATTGTCACAGTCAAACAACATCATTATCACCATCATCAAGTGGTCATACAACATCACTCATACCAATTAAATGTCAATATAGAAAACCAGGTTGGACGTATGGTGTTAATCCATGTGGTGCCGAATGTTCCAGGAGTAATGAAGATGCTGGTACCAATTTGCATACAGCTACAAAAGATAAAACAGCATCACATGCAACATCTAAAATACCAATTAGTATTCGGCACAATGATTTGGATTATACAACAGAAAGTTCAAGTATTACATCCAGTACGACAGTTAGTGACAATTTACATCGAAAACTAATTGGCGTACCATTTATCACTACTACAAGTTAGTTTTTACAAAATTTTTAAATTTAATATGTTTTTAGTTTTTTAATTTCAATAAATAAATCTCACAAAGATTGGTCACTATCATTGATTTGACCATAATACGAGAATGAGTGAAACTAGACGATGTCAACTATTGCATAATATATTCCTTAAAGTTTTTCAAACAAGCTAATATGTTCAAATATTGTTTTGCTTTCATTTTTATGGAATGCTCTCAATTAGTTTGGAATAGTTTGACTACTACCATTATATTTATCTGAAAGATATTCGTTTCCCTTTTTTTTTTTTCATCCCAGCAAATAGTTCAGCAATTCCGGTAATCCTGATAAATAACTGTAACTCTTTATTGATGAATGTTAAGACTGATTTTGAAGTTAACTTTCAAAATTTATTATAGGTGATTTGACATCAGATGGATCCAGTGTTGCAGATATTAAGCCATCAATTGACGTTTCTACAAATGCTCAGTACTTGTGCGCAAATGAAATACAAAAGAATTCTGAGGTATAAATAATTTTATGCTATCTTCATAGTTTGCCTTATTAATATAAATTTATAAACTCATTACATTTATCATATCAGTGTAAAGTCTTTCTTACTAATTATAAAAATTTTTCATTTGATGCAGCTTAAGCATTGAATTTAATTATTAAAGCTTTTGTAAAATTAGTTGTTAATTAGTGCTATGAATAAAAGCGATGTCAGATGGTATCAAATATTGGTAATATTATCGCATTTACTAATTAAACTTTTTCCTGTAATCTAAGGAATCATTTTGCTTTAAATTAGAATGCATAGTTGCATGCTCTATCCAATGTTTAAATCATACTCAACACGTCAAATTATAACAGTTTGTTTCATTAATATTTTCTTCATGCATAAATTTTTCATTTCATTTTCACTTTTTAATCCTACTGAATAAAAGACTTTATTTGTTTTTCATCTTCTCATTAATTAACATTTTCCTTTTTTTCTTTTTTTCTTTTTTTGTCAACCATATATATTCTATTTATAGGATTCTATAAATTCTGTAAGGCGGACGGCATCATTCACTTTTAGTCCCAAAGGATGTTTAGATAAAGTAAATCAAAGACAACAAGTGCATGACATTGAACCAAAGAGGAGATTGTAAGTTACTTTTTTTTTTCACTCAGACAATTAGAGTTTAACTTTAAAGAATTCATTTAAAACAATGTAGTCTTCTTATCATGCTATATATTTAATCGAAACACATGATGACATTTAGTGACAATATTTGTAACTTTTAATTTTATGTGTTAAAATTAAGGAAATACTATTGATGGATTTTGGAGAACAAGAAAGGATGTATAAGTGTAAGAAGGAATGAGGAATTTTATTCATTTCAAATTTTTAAATTTTTGATGGGATAAATTAAAACTATCATATTTTAGTGGTAGATTCGCGAAAACGTTGGATTTCATCAGGAGTAAGATGGACTCTTGTAGTACATCAACGCTCTATCCATCTAAGGAAGAGATCATGCAGTGGCGGGAATCATTCGAACGTTTGCTAAATCACAAATGTATGTTGATTTTAATTTTTTGAATAGGTTATTATAGATTTTATATTTTATTTTAAATAAATTAAATTGAATTTTGGGAAATTTTTGTAATATTTCATATTTTATTTTAAATAAATTAAATTGCATTTTGGGAAATTTTTGTAATTAAATTACTAATTAACGAGAGCAATGAAGATTGTATAAATTAAACATAATATTATAATGGAAAGTATTTTTCAGTCAATTATTATTATATTTACATCATCGCATAAACAATAAATTGGGTCATTTTAAGATGGTTGTCTATTGTTTCGAACATTTTTTAAAAGGAGAATTCAGCGATGAAAATGTTGATTTTTGGATTGAATGTGAAGAATTTCGAAAGATGAAAGAAGGGAAAAAATCAACAATTCAAAAAGCTCATTCAATATATAATAAATATATTGCTGAACAATCACCAAAAGAGGTTTGCATTTTTTTGTTTTTGTTTTTTTTTAATCTTATTATTACAATAATTATATTAAAAATTTGAATACAATTGTCATTTTTATATATTTTGTGAAATTGAGTAATAATTAAGAATGTTTAGAAAAAAAAGGAATTTGATTAATCAAATATTTTACAACGGATGAAATTATTCATATCATCAAAAATTGACCATTCTTTTTTAATTTTTAATGCTTATTTAATAAAGAAGTTTATTTTTAGGTTAACTTAGATAGTGATACACGTGCAGCAACAAAAGCAGCTCTGGAAAATGGCGCTAAACCAAATATGTTTTCGTTAGCGCAAACAAGAATTGAACAATTAATGGCAAAAGATAGTTATAGACGATTTTTGAAATCAAAATTATTTCTGGATTTGTTAACAAATGATACCAGTACTCCTTCAAATACGAATAAAACGGTACAAAACGAAAATGAACGTGAACGTCAATCGAGGTAATTAACTTAATCTATTCTTTTTCACTGTAAATTTCTCTTGGAAATGATTTCAATTTTCAAATTCTTTCATCAAAAAAGTAGCAAAAAAATTTAAGATTTGCTAATATCCAGTAGATTGCCGATGTAATATTAACCTTTAATTTATGTCATCTTGATTGCAACTATTATTCAGGTTACCAGAAACTCTGAAAACGGTCAACTCTACTTGTACTGCAGGAAATTCGAAAAATTCTTGAAATCAGGAAAAGAGAACAACAACAATAATATATTTGCTTAACAATTAATAATTCCATTTCATTAAAATTGTTATTAATCAACTGATCTGATCGTAATTTATTAATCAATTGATCTGATCATAATTGTTATTAGCAACTGATCTGATCGTTTTTTTTCTTTCTTTCTGCAATGCATGTTAGCTTATTTTTGTGGTAGTTATCTATGATATGTTTGTTAATATAAATATCCTTTTTTTATTTTATTCAACTTCATTACCGTAGACTAATTGGACAACAGAGTTTAATCGCTAAAATCATTGATGATGGAAGATGAAAGATTTTAACTTGAATAAAATGGCGATACTTTTCAAACTTGGATGGTTAAAAAAAAAAAAGAAAAAATAAGAGAAAAAGAGACAATAATTACATAAATCTACAAGATTTGTTGTCTTATTTAAATATCAACAAGCATATCATATACAAATAAAAAGAAAAGAAATGAAAAGAGTTTCCAATTTGCAATAATCTTTTTTCTTTCATTATTTAAAAGCATATTGAATGTGTTATAAAAAAGAAGGGAAGAAAAAGAGAATGAAAAAAATAATTAAAAGAAAAATTGATATGATAATCAATTTAATATTCACTATGCAATTTATGTATATTATTACTTTATTTAGAAAAATTTTATCTTCTGCATGAAATAGGAATATTCTTATTCATTTCTGTTTTAAATTATCATTATTATCGCCAATTATTGATTTGCTGTAAATATTCATTTCAATCATTTTCTTTTTCACTTTTATCCCTTCCTTTCTTCACCCTATTTTGCTTTGTTAAATATTATAAAGCACATATTTTTCATTTTCTTTCAATGAAATATTAAAAAAAACAAAACCTTTTTACTTCCAATTTTTATTTTTTAAATTACCAGTATTATATGGAACATATAATTATGTAGAAAATGATCAGAATAGAAAAAAAAGGGAAAAGGAATGTATGTAATGCTGATATCTTATAAGCGAAATACAAATCATTGAATATTATATTGACGCCTTTACGTCGTATACGTGGGGTTAAAACATACATTACACGTCATACACGTAGGATTAAGATTTGCATTGTGCGCCATACGTTAGGATTAAAATTTGCATTACATTTTGAATATGCAATTGATCAATTAAGTTTCATTATTTAAAGGATTCAATTTGTATG
>NW_018108363.1:95512-96684 GCF_000183805.2 Loa loa | reverse complement strand
TATATATATATATATAATGAATTAATAATCACTAGCTCATTCCAGAATCAATTTGGCAATTCTTTTTGTTAAATATTAACTCTTATAAGTTATAGTACTTTTTTCCTTCTCCTTTTCTTTTTTTTTTGCTAATTATATCTATTGTTACATGAAAAAAAATGCTTCTGATAATATCACTTTTTTTTACTGCTTTTTTTCCGTTCAAAAAAAAAAGAAAAAAAAAACAAAAACAAAAAAGCAAGGAACGAAAGAAAGAAAGAACTGTTTCAAATTCTTGATTGACAATTACTGATGTTGGAATTTCATATATGTCAGTAAAATGTTTAACTACATTTCCTACGTTTACTATTTCAAGTAACAAAGTTTCAAATTTCAATTGAATTTTTTTGTAAATTATCACTATATTTTGGCATATTTCATGTCCTTGTTAAATTTTACAGTCCGGGACAAATACTTATGATTTTTAAGCTACGTGAAATGTATGAAAGTATGATTTTCGTGTGGAACAAGACAGCATGCGATTGATACAAACATTTTAAAATTGTATTTTTCAATTAAGTGATATGATTGGAAATCAAAAAATGAAGTATATGTTGATTGTGTGAAGCGTGATAGTTTGATCAATATCGATCGGCATGAATGAAATTTCATAAAAACTCAATGAAGTTATCCCGCTGATGTTATTGGTACAGCCCGAATGATACTTTGCGGTTGCCCAGGGCTTGAGAGACAAGACGATATAGGGATTAAATTATTCATACACTTTTTTGCACTGCGTAGGGGATTTTATTAGTTCTTTGTTACATAACAGCGATATGAACAGACGTACGAATTCGTTGTAATCACTAGATGAATAGCTATAATCATTAAACAGATTACTACAAGTAGTTAGATGAATCGTTGTAATCACTAGATGAATAGCTATAATCATTAAACAGATCACTACGAGTGATTAGACGAGTCGTTGTAATCACTCGATGAATAGCTATAATCATTAAACAGATCACTACGAGTAATTAGATGAGTCGTTGTAATCACTAGATGAATAGCTATAATCATTAAACGGATCACTACGAGTAATTAGACGAGTCGTTGTAATCACTAGATGAATAGCTATAATCATTAAACGGATCACTAGAAGTAGTTAGACGAATCGTTATAATCACTAGATG
>NW_018108363.1:85661-94644 GCF_000183805.2 Loa loa | reverse complement strand
TTGTAATCACTAGATGAATAGCTATAATCATTAAACGGATCACTAGAAGTAGTTAGACGAATCGTTATAATCACTAGATGAATAGATATAATCATTAAACGGATCACTAGAAGTAGTTAGACGAATCGTTATAATCACTAGATGAATAGATATAATCATTGAACGATTTATTGCCAACATTTAGCTGTAATCACTTGATACGAACATTTAGCTGTAATCACTAATCGATGTAATCACTTGATGAATAGCTATAATTATGGAACATATTTGTCGTGATGAACAGCGATAATTATGGGAACATATCTGTCGTTAGAATAGTTGTAATCGTTATTAAATCACTACAGTAAGAAATCATGACAGATATGATATCAAAAAATCGTAGTATTGGGCGTTCAGAACTTATGTAAAACTACGAAAGCTAAGGTTTTGCGTGCAGAAATATCTGTGAAATGACAAAATCACGTTCCACATTTGATTTACATAAAATATTACTGCTAACATATATGTGATTCTATTTTATATAGAAGGAATGATAATGCAAAAATATTACCAGAAAGTTATTTTATGACAAGGCAGTATGGTAAGATTCTGCAACAAGGTAGTTAAGGTAACTATGATAAAGTAATGTGATCGTACGCGCTTATCTGATACTACTAGTATATAAGCATGGATAACAAGGTTCCATGATAAGGTGATACAATAACATTTGGTAGTAATATGTCATAAAACAGTATCTTTATAATGTTATCTGTATTGCACCGCAAGTAAGGCTGTACTACCACAGTGTAGTGTAGTGAAATTTTATATTCAGTTTATTAAGCCATATCGTGTATATTAAATCAAGTCAAATCGTAGAAAATCTATAACAGTGAATCATGATTCGTGATTAGTCCCATAAGGAAATGCCATAAGGAAATGCGATAAGTAGCAAATTGTTTATTGCTTATTGCATGAAGTAAATTAAGTTCGGAAAAATGATAAATTTCAGGAATTCAAACTTTTTTGTCTCTCGTTTTCCGTGTGTAAGTGCAACAATGCAAGTCGATGTAAACGGTTCAAGTTTGTCAGAGAAATCACTGAATGGTTCTAAATTAAAAGATACCCATAGTTATGTCGGTTTTGCTAATTTCCCTAACCAAGTATTTCGACGAGCTATCAAAAATGGCTTCGAGTTTACGCTAATGGTTGTTGGTATGTTCATTTTTGTTGATTATATCAGATTTAAAAGAAAAAGGAAAAAAAGATTGTGTATTTTTCGAAGAAACTGAAATTGGTACCATTGATTATTTAGTAGTAATTTTGTTGATCATGGACGTTAAAAATTCACATATCTCTCTTTAACAGACATATTTTCTTTTTTATTTATTTGTAGAAAATTGCAAACGAAAACGAACCTAATTAAACCATTGATTATATTGTTTCCTACTCTTGTATGAGTGAAATCGAGTCTGTTTCATTGTGGGATCTTTCCCAATGTATATTGCATACCGTAGTGATACGGTCACGTTATTGCGGTCATAAACAACAAGTTGCCAAAATTTGTATCTGCGTGGATCCATAAAGATCTCACTTAAATCGCAGTGTATTCTCTGTTTGTTACAAAAGTGGAGGGTGATATAAGAAATATATATATATATATATATATGCCATAACTTCTCAATAATATAGCCTTTGTTTCCTCTTTTAAATCAGTTTTATTACAAGTTTTACTTCAAATCCCCACTTGCAATTTTTTACATCTAGGAACGCTACATCGAGAAACAGTAATTACTGTTGTTCTTGTAATAAGGACGATTTGTAAAAGCATTTTGTATTGCAGGTTGCTCTGGTCTTGGCAAATCTACATTCATTAATTCCTTATTCTGCACGGAAATTAACGATCCGGATACGGAAAAACGACGCATTTCACCAACAGTACAAATTGAAGAGAAAAACGTACGTTTAGTGGAGAATGGTGTGACTTTGAACCTTACATTGGTGGATTGTCCAGGTTTTGGTGATGCGGTAGATAATAGCAAGTGGTCAGTGATTGTTTCATCTTGGTAGTTTCGAATTTCGTATTGTGTTCGTAATCCATGAATCATTTATATCATTTTGGTTATTCCTGTTCACACTTATAGTCGTAAAATTCAAAATCACAACTTTACAATAGTGTATTGTTTTTCCTACACACTATAAATGTAGAGAAATGGTTTTTGTGTCCAAATTTCTCCCATAAGGAATTGTTATCTTTGATACATTAAAAGAAACGGAAACCTTTGTACCATTGGAAGGTATATTACAGGTTAACAAAATGCTGAATGTAAAGATGAATGTTGATGGGATATCAAATTACTTTTTCTCATTCACACAGTCATGAGCAGTATTGTTGGAAGTCTGCAGTGTTTTTGGGAATTTCAGATTCTATTTATTGTAAAATGTATCATAACTTGCAGTTGGGAGCCGATCGTAAATTATATCGAGAAAAAATATTTGGATTATTTTTCGGAAGAAACTAAAATCGAGCGTGCAGCAATAATTCCTGATAAACGTGTGCATCTTTGCTTATACTTCATCAGTCCTACTGGACATGGGTAAAAATTTTTGTATTGCTCTTGTAGATTTCGGGACAGATGGCACCACTAATCAAGTTCGTTGAATTATCTCGAGTGCACCTTGTACTATGTGCTGGATGATATATTACCGAAAAGTTAGTAAATAAAGTGGTTAATTGAATTCCAGTATATAAATTGCTGAGTTTTATTTTCAGAGTTGTACATCTTAGATAGCGTTGAACAAATCATTAATTAGAGGATTTCAGATTAAAACAGCTTGACATTGAAATGATGAAAAAGCTTCATGATCGTGTCAATGTGATTCCAGTTATTGCGAAAGCTGATACGTTGACAGTGAGCGAGCTATCACATTTCAAAAACCAAGTAATTTGTTGAAGTCATTTAAAACTGCCATATGCATTACATTATATGAAAACATTATAGTTCTTGATCTGTCTCATACTGTTTTATTCTGTGCGAAGGATTTCAAAAGTTTTTTTACCTGCAATGATGAGTAAGGCATTTAATATTTGGCAAATTAAAGCCGTATACTTCCTTTACTGAAAAATAAATAATATGTGACAGTATGTCAAATCTGAAGTTTTATAAATGAAGGGGGAAGTAAAACTATATCTATAATACTATAACATAAATTCTAAAATGGTCAAGAGGGTTTGAGGTTTATAAAGTAATTTGAGGTTTATAAAGTAATGATATATCACTTATTCGTTTGTAATATAAATTGAATGGTAAAATTAATTTTAACTCCGTAGTTGCGAACCTACGATCTTTATTTGATTCGTAGTTGTAACGCTTATTCAAGGTCGAAAGCAACTTATTCAGGGATAAGATGAATAATGTAATTTCTTCTATTGATTTCTCATCATTATTTATTGTGTAATATTTTTCTAGATAAGCAAAGAGATTGAAGAGAATGGTATCAAATTGTATAAGTTTCCGGATACGGAAGATGAGGATGAGAAAAAACAGTTTGGACCTCTTCGTGAACGGTTTCCATTTGCTATTGTCGGCAGTAATCAGGTAGTTTTTATGATATATCATAAAGATATTCTTTGGATTTCTTGTCTTTTCTTTCACACATAAAAACTTTTCAATATGGAATATTGTAGGTTCGTGAAACAAATGGACGTCGATTTCGCGTGAGAGACTACAGCTGGGGCACGGTGGAGGTTGAAAATTTGCAACACAATGATTTCATCGCTTTACGTGATACTGTCATAAGGTAACACTGTTTCATAGATGTAGTAAAACTGAACAGTCAGGTGCTAACGTTCGAGGATTAGCGATTCACGCAAAATTTTTTTACTAATAGTGTGAATCAAAAAATTCAGGATGAATCTGATTGATCTAATCGCAGTTACCCGTGGGGTGCATTATGAAAATTTTCGCTACCGGCAGTTGAACAAAGGACCAAAAAATGCAATAGACAGGTAATCTATTACTATTGCAAAAAGTTTTTAAATTGTACTACAATTTATTGCCAGTAATCTATCATAATTCAAGCAGAACTGTTTGATGAAGAAAATATATACCCAAATCGTATTTTCATTTCATCTTTTAGAACAGACTGTTTTATTCTTCCCGGATACTTGAATGCACATTTATTTTTTCTTTGGCGGGAAGTAGAGAATTTAATAGAAGAACCAATATGAAAAAAGTAGACATAAAATAATTCATGCAGTGATTGCATTGTTCGTAATTTTGTGGTATAAGCGTTCCAGAATGTAGCAGTAAGAAATTCATGCACTGAGGAGTTGATTCATGATTCATATTTTTGATTCATATTTTGAATCATATTTTGATTCATATTTTTAAGCCGAGACTGTAATCTTTTCTGTTTTTGGCTTATTGGATCAACTTCAGTTGTATTCTAGAGATCCTTTCACACAGTTGGAACATGAGAAACAGATTAAGGAAAGGGAGCTTGAAGAACGAAAACGCAGCATGGAAAAAGTAAATTTTTGCAAAGTTCACTTTGATGAATATTTTCTGGTTAATTTTCTATAGTTACTAGTTAATCTTCTGTAGTTTCTAGCTAATCTTCTGTAATTTCTTTCAGGTTTTCGAAGAGAAAGTGATGGAGCGCGAAGAAAAATTAGTTGCGCGGCAGTCAGAGGTCAGTTTTAGTATGATTGACCACATCTTGATTTGTTCTAGCAAAACTTATAGCAGTTTTATTAAATTTAACCATTGAAATTAGTCGATTTTGTTCGTAGCATCTTCTAACAATAATATAACTGTGCACTGGATATAGCTTTGCATCGTTCTTCTGGAATTTATTTCTCTCTCAGATCTGAAGTTTTAATGTACTTGTCAACTAGGTTGTCAGCAGTGGATCGAACACTTTGCGGGTCATCTGGGAGCTTCATTAGCTTACTTGAAACTTCCTTGTCAATATAAAACTTGTTGTGCCTCTAGAATAAAATTTTGAACCACATGTTTTCTTGGCAACATTTTATGTTAATTTAAAACATATGAACCATTTTGCTGTAATTTGAAAGTTAATTATAGCTTGACGAAAAAGAGAAAGAGAATCGTCGGATACTGCAAGAGCGTCGTCTTACTTTGGAACAGCTGATGAGCGAAGTAGTTGAATTACGTCGAAGCACTGGAACTATTTCACGCCAAGACTCAAGGTTAATAACTTTGTCTCTTGGGAACAGACAGTGTTGCTGCCGTTCAAGATTCCTTTTGCTGCAGTGGATTTCTTCTCTGTGATGTCTAGTCCAGTAAAAATTGTAATAATTGAATTGAAATTCATGATTACTACTGAGCAGTTGCTTTTGAGTTATTTTATTTGGTGTATTTCAGAAGCTCACCATCCGAAAAATCGTCTCGCATGAAAAAAGGACTCGGTGGGATTTTCAAAAACTAAATGACCACCGGCCAGTTCAGTGGAATAATTCAATGCAATACGAATTTCTGTTTTGACAAATTTCAAGTGTCATTTGCTACTGACATTTTTTTGACCAGAAATCGTCATTGCTAAAATTTTCATCAAATGGAGTCTACAGAGCATACTGTAGGACTGATCTGTATATCCGACTTGTGACTTCGATGAAAATCAGCGTTTTTCTAGAAGATAAGAAATGATGGCCCAAATTGACAGTAGTGAGGTGTGTCTCTGTCTCTCAACAAACTGTCAAAATGAAGATAATTCATAAAACTACCTGATTTGCAAGTTTTGCTGCTTTAAAAAAGAAAAAGGGATATCTTTCTGATCTCTAAAAAGTCTCTTGCTGAGCAGAAGGTCTTCCAAGTGTAGATTTCATTTGAAAATATCTGTGCTTTATTTCTTTATCCTTCAGCTACTTAATCTCCTATCAGTTTTTCAACTTAATTTTTGATCTCCCCATGAATTCTTTCCAACACTGTTATCACTCGTCATTTTTGCTCTTAAATTTCATTAAAGTTCTATTTCACTTACTACTGTCTCAGTCACTAAATTAAATGGAAAGTTTGCTGATGGCACCTTCTTGTCCCTCTGTCATCATTTGGGAATGGTTTTCAAGCTAAATGGGCAGATAGAGCAGTCTTTATTATATTTTTTTTAAATCTAGCTTTTCTGAAAAAAGCCATTAGCATACATAAAAGTCTTTGTTGATTGTTTTTTTCTTTTTTTTTTTTTGAGTTTGAAACTTGTTGAAGTTGCTGTTGATTCAAGTATAGTTTCAAAAAAAAGGATAAAAAAAATCGTTTTGGCGAGACTGAGAAATAAATGTACATCTGAGAGAATGCCAAAATAAAGTGGGTAGTCATCTTTCGGTTTTTTCTTTCTCTTTTCAGTGTTTGCAATTCTAATTGCATTATGACCCATTTGTTTCTGTTATCCTTTATGCTTTGTATTTTTTGGTTATTCTGATTAAAAAAGCATTATTGTGTCTCATGAAATTATATTCATCAAATAAATTTCATATTAAGTCTGCTTATTGTAACAATTCAAGAGCTGAATGAATATTTTCAGAAGATTTTTGGAATGAATTTCCTGTCGACAATTTTTTGAATTTTGGTGAAATTTCGATTAGCATCTATCAGAATCAACCAGTCAAGTTATCTTGGACTTATTTCAATGGTCTTGCTTCAGTTTTTCAATAAACGATGTTGGAAGATAATTAAGTATTCAAATCTATCGTATATCGATATCCACTGTATTCGTATTTCCCACTGCAAATGTATAAGTATTTTTAATCTAATTTGAATAACAATATAGTGTTAATACTGATTATTACTACTGATCTGCTACCGTTAACGGTTTGGTTTTTTTTTCTTTTCAAATGACAGATAAAGTATGATAATGATAAGGACGTATTGAGCATAATTTTAATGAAGTTATGCATCATGAAATCGAGTTATTATGTTCAGTATTCATCTGATTCAGTGGTTTACAACCGATGATCCGCAAGAGCGGTGACACGATAAATCGAAAATGAGTGGGGGGCTATTCTTATTAATCCTTGATAAACTGGTTGAAAAATTTTGATTGAAGTTTATTTTCAAATTAATAGAATATACTGTTTTTACACATAGTGGTTCTTGCTACAAATAAGAAAGCTAAAGTGACCACTGGTCAAGGAAAAGTTACAAGCCATTGACTTGATTAGAACTTTAATAAAAATTGAATTTTACAATTGTGATACGATTTCAACACTAAATTATTTGCCATATGAGAGTAATAATTCTCAAATTCTAATTTCATCCAATAACAAATCAGTTTTGAAATTCTTGCACTGAACATTCTCTTACAAATACAATTCATCACTGAAGATTGTATAGTTCTGTAAAGTTATGCTTCGATTTTCTTTTTTTTTTCTTTAAATAATTTGAATCATTTATTTTGGGGGGGGGGGGAAAAGCCTCCAAATTGATCAGAAATTGAAAAAAAGATTGAAAAGAAATTATCTAAATCAAAATTTTCTTATCATTTCAAAACTTTCATCAATTTTATGGTTTTGATTTTAGCACATTTACATTCATTCAATGACACATATAAATATTCTCAAAGAGGTATGAATTTAATTAATTAAGTTTAAATCATGGGATATATGGGATAAATAGTGCTGTAACTATGGTGCATAATCGGTTAACAACCATCATATAATAATTATTACCTAATAATGGAACTTTTCCAGATAAGGAATGCATTTAATAATATGCACAAATATTAAAATGATTGCAATTACAATAATTAATAACAATCGTATATGATTATAGCGATATGAATAGTAATTATTTTTTTCTATAAACAAAATTCGTTTCACTTTATACTGTTATTAAGAAGTAATTAAAAAATAATTAACTTTTGAATTATATAAGAATGTTTAAACTTTTTAATTCATATCAATTGTTTAATTTTACTTTTATTTATCTAATTTAATTTAGATTCCAGTAATTTCATACTTTTTCTCTTTTACTATAACTATATTTTGATTCCTTGCTTTTTTTTTTTCTCAAATTTTGATAATATTTTATTAAATTTGATCATTTCTATCGCTCTCTTTCTCTCTCGTGTTTACTCTCATAAATATGTTAAAACAGTACAGCTAATATAATCAATAATTAATTCAATTCATCCTATGTGTAAAGTAAATTCGATTAAGTTTTTAAAATCTGATAAAAAAAAAAAAAAAGGAAAAATTTTGCTGTGATTATATGTTAGCCGAAGAAAAAGTAATAGTAAAGATTTTGAGCATATTTTATTGGCAAATTCAAAAATTAATAATATTTTATTGTAAATAGATGATGTTTGTTTTTTTGATATAAAAAAAAAAAGTTGAATTATTGATTGAAAAATATTTGATAAAGAAATAAATTTGCATATATGAATTGATTTTAACTTTTTTTAGAATCAATCAAAGATAAAAATTTACAAAATACTTCAATATTTTTGAGAACAAAAAAGTACAAAGATTAATAAATCTAAAGGAGAAAAATGGTTCATAATTATTGTGCATACATAGGGGGGGAAAAAAGAAAAGTCTATGATAAGGGAATAATTAGTGTCTTAATTAAGAGCATGTATTATAATTTGTGTTGGAAGAATTGTTGGAAATTTTACTGTTAATTATTTAGGGGTAGAATTTCTGCAGTAAAAATCTATGCTAAGGAAACAATTAGCACCGTAATTAATGGGAAAAGGAAAAATGATATTTAGGAAAATTAATTTTAATAATTAAAATAACAAAATGAAAAAAAAGGAAATATATGGAGATTAATTAAATAATAAAAAAAAAAAATTAGACGGGGAATAAATACTAATAATAATAATACTATTCATTAATAATAATATTAATAATAATAATAATAATAATAATAATAATAATAATAATAATAATAATAATAATAATAATAATGATAAATATTGATATTAATAATGATAATAACAACAATATTAATCCATTTAATTTATTATTAATAGTAAAATAAATGAT
>NW_018108363.1:80893-85184 GCF_000183805.2 Loa loa | reverse complement strand
ATAATAATAATAATAATAATAATAATAATAATAATAATAATAATAATAATAATAATAATAATAATAATAATAATAATAATAATAATAATAATAATAATAATAATAATAATAATAATAATAATAATAATAATAATAATAATAATAATAATAATAGTAATAATAATAACAATAATAATGATAAAATATTGATATTAATAATGATAATAACAACAATATTTAAATCCATTTTAATTTATTATTAATAGTAAAAATAATGATAGTTTTTTATAATATATAACAACGATTTAAAATCTGTAACGTATAATTTTAGCTATTTGTTTAAATTTGTTAAATGAAAAACTTTCATCATTCACACTTTAATTTTTCATTTTTCATTCCTCAAATTGTCATCGTTTAACAATGAAATAAAGTGCAAAAAAAATTGCTTTCGAGAGATATTTTTCAATTCTTTTTAGTCTATTTTTGTTTAAATTTGATATTTTATCCTTTCCTTTTTGTTTTGTAAATAAAAAAAATTTTTTTTTAAATAATTAAAAAACAATTGTATTTCTAAAAAATGAATTAGAAATAAATTAAATGAATAATTATAATTTTAAGCTTTTTCAATTCATTATTCATTCACTGTTACTTCAAAATAATATATATTGTAATAATTTTAGTAATTTTTTTTTTCTTTCCTATTAAAACATTTCTCTTTCATTTTTTTTTTTTAATATTTCTCTTTTTTCTTTCTTCAATTTCGTAAATTTTAAACATTTAATAAAAGCTATTTTATAAATGAAAATTTGGAAGCAAATAGTTGTGAAACTATAGATTGGACAGGAAATGTTTGGAAAAAGGAATCGGAAGCCAAGTGAAAAATGTGGCCACATACTAACTAGCCTAGCATAAATGTATCGATGTCTCCCAGATTCACAAGCAAACATTTTTAACACAATGCGAGAAGAATTGATTTCCTATGTGTATATATAGGCCAAAAGCCAAGAAATTTTTTTTTTTTCTTGTTAAAATTTAAAATGAAATTACTATTCGTCCAATTGATTCTGGTGATTCATAAAATAATTGTGATTCATTTTTGATTTTAAATTGAGAATAAATTTTATGTTTTACTTTTGAAGTTTTTTTTCCGTTTTATGTTTTACTTTTTATTTTATGTTTTACTTTTGAAGTTTCTTTTTTTTTTTAGTTGTTTACATGAAAGAATTTTTCTATAAAAATCTTACTAAGCTAGAAAAAAAAAAAGGAAATTATTCTTTTTTTTGTTTATCAAAAAAAGAATGAACAAATTTGAAATTTGAAAAAAAAGCTTCTCTTTTTTTTTCAACTCAAAAATTTTTCACAAAAAATTAAAAGCATAAAAAAAAAGCAAAAAATACTGAATGTATAATAATAGTAATAATAATAATAATAATCGATTGAGACAATAAAATGATAATTTATATCAACTTTGAAAACTTATCAATCACTTATCAAAATGATAATTTATCAGCTTTGAAAACTTACCAATCACTTTGTCCTTTTTTTTTTCCTCCTATTAGCTTTAAAAAATTTATTATGAATCATCGCAAATTCCAAGCATATTTGAATACAAAACTGATTAAACATTACTGATTAAATCCTGACGATAAGTTATCAATTTAAAATTATTTACAAAGTAACTTTATAATATAAAGTAAATTTTAGTTTGATTTTCAGGTTTATTTATTTATTTATTTTTGATTGGTGTATAATATTATACAGAATATTTTTCATTTTCAAAAATTCGACTGCAAAAATTGTAATATGTAAATTATTACACATTTTATAGTAATTTTCACGTTATTTGATTGATATCGATTGATGGTTTGATCGATTGATTGATTGACTGATTGGTTGATTGATTGATTAATTGATTGAGTGAATGATTGCTTGATAGTAATTTATTGATATTCATCGATATGTTATCATCCATTTTTAATCAATTTCTTTTTTGCTACTTATAAACCTTTCTAAAAGTGTGTTTAGCTTATTACTGTTGTAGCAATAATCAATTTGCTTATTTGCTTAGCTGCTTATTTGCTTAGCATTCACATTTGAATGCTCACTTACTCATATACTTCTCTTATTTAATTATTTGATTATCAAATTCATTGAAACAATCATTACACCGTTTATTCACATTTCGTTTACATCATTCTTCCCAACTAATTTCATTGTTTTCGAATAATAAAATTAAAAAAAAACTTCGAAACTTTGATTAAACAAACTGAAATTAATTAAATTTATTAGCTTCATAAAACAGATTTTCATGTATTTATTGTAATTATTGTTATGTGACATTTAAAAAAGCAATTGTTATTTCATCTTTTGTCATAACCATTACGTGACATTATGTAAAGTGACATGACATGATGCAAAATATATTTGTTTTTTCATTCCTTAGCTAATTATATTTTGCGCAATATTTTTAACCAACAATTCTGCCTTTTCATATTTTCATTATTTTTTTTTTATTTTTATTTTACAAAGTAAAAAGAAATTGATTTTCCATTTAAAATTTTACATAAAATTTAAAAGTTTGAATTTTCAAAATTCATTTATATTCCAAAAAAACAAAAAAGGAAAAAAAAATGAAATATTAAATAATAATATCAAATTTGCAAAAATTTACCTTTACTAGGCTTTTAATAAATCTATAACGATGTCTTTTTTTTTTACTTGGCTTATTAAGGATTTTTTAACTAGGCACTTTTAGGTCAATTTCTCTTTCAAAAATTCATTCATAGTGTATTTTTGAATTCTTTTATAAATTATTTCCCTGCCTTTCGCCTATTTTTTTTACGGTAATTATTGGTTATGCGTTATTAATTCATTCTGTTAAATCAAATGAAAAGTATTGAAGTAAACAAGTAAATTAGTAAATAAGTACCGCATGTGTTAGAAAAGTGAAATTCTCAATTAAATATACAAATTTCGCTGTACATTTGCTATCATTTGAATAGAAATATTTTTTTTTAAAAAATGGAATCATTTTGGTGAGTTTTACAAATTTAAATTAATTGCAAATTTCAATTTCTACTGTTTGCATCGGTAAGAAGATATAGCAAAAAAATTATGGCTTTCTTCATTAATTAATTAATTAATTAATTAATTCACCCATTCATTTTCTCGTCCGTATCTACTATATGATAATATTAATAGTATACATTACATTGGAAAACTTTTTGACCATTTTTATTCTTTTATAATAATGCTAATTTCTGCAAAATAATTGAAAACTTAATAAAGAGTGGAGGAAAAAAAATCGAAAAACCAAAATTCATTCAAATTAAATGAATTCAATTCCTATTAAAATTAAATAAATTCATTTCGTGTTATAAAAATTGAAAAAAAACAAAGTATAATAAAATTTAAAAAAGGAAAAGCGTATGATAATATAATATAAAGTATGAAATAGAACGAAATAAAATTGATGACAAACAAAAAAAAAGAAAAAAAAGGAAGTCAATGGTGCTATATATTGGAAAAAAAAAGAAGAGAGAGAAAAAAGTTTATCATAGATGTGACATTCAGTTGACATTATTTGAGATGGCTTCAAATCAGCTCTTTTATAATACATTCATATTGAATGAAATTATTTAAGTTAAAAATTAAATAAATTGAATTCCTAATGTTATTTTAAAATATTCATTATTTCACATAAGTAAATGGTGAAGTCAGAAAGCAAATTTTTTCTTTTTTCTTATTTTTTTCATTTTTATTTTTGAAAAAGCTAATTAATAAATTATTTTAGATCATTTCAATTTAAAATTATTATATTTAGTAATTGGTAGAAGATTTTTATTTTATTTCGTATTTTTTATTTTTTTGGTAAATATTTTTTCCAAATAATTTAATTTTAAATTAATTTATTATTAGATAGATGAATGAATAATTGTTTTTGGTTTTTTTATACTATTAAAAACTTATCCCATACTTGAATTTACCATTAAATCAAATTTTACCGTTATTATATATTTAATTTATTGTATCCATTAAATGGATAAATATATTCCAATTATCAGTTTTCAAATATTCATTTCCAGATAATTATATGTATTGATGTCAATGAATGAAACAATTTTATTCGTCAATGCAAATGCTATTTATATCAATATTTGATTCATACGACAGACGGATGGCATTGATGATTGTAATTGGCCAAGAGAAAATTGGATACTATCGCTGCTAGCAAAAGTGACGTAGGAATCAATTTTGAGAAATGGAAAGAGGTGTGAAAGTTATTCCGGATCCGGCAATGCTAATGCATCAT
>NW_018108363.1:76521-80162 GCF_000183805.2 Loa loa | reverse complement strand
CGGTAAACATTTTTCCCAAATAATTTAATTTTAAATTAATTTATTATTAGATAGATGAATGAATAATTCTTTTTGGTTTTTTATACTATTAAAACTTATCCCATACTTGAATTTACCATTAAATCAAATTTTACCGTTATTATATATTTAATTATTTTAGTTATAATTTAGCACACATTTCTTTAATTTATTGTATCCATTAAATGGATAAATATATTCCAATTATCAGTTTTCAAATATTCATTTCCAGATAATTATATGTATTGATGTCAATGAATGAAACAATTTTATTCGTCAATGCAAATGCTATTTATATCAATATTTGATTCATACGACAGACGGATGGCATTGATGATTGTAATTGGCGAAGAGAAAATTGGATACTATCGCTGCTAGCAAAAGTGACGTAGGAATCAATTTTGAGAAAATGGAAAGAGGTGTGAAAGTTATTTCCGGATCCGGCAATGCTAATGCATCATTTACTCGTCAATCAATGCAATTATCCGAATCTCGGCCTATTTATCATAAATATTCCACAATTTGTTATGGTTCTTCCGGTTTTAATAACACAAACAACAATAACAACAACAACAACAACAACAACAACGACCGGAAATTTGATTTTACATCAAAGATGTCAACAATCAATTCAAAACAAAACAACAAAATTGGAAACATTACGAAACAATTGAATAAGGTTAGAATTAATAAATTTATTGTAATAAATGCAAATATGCTAATTTTAATTGAATGAAAATTTTTTTCAATTTTGAGCAAATTTTGAGAAATTAAAATTTTTGAACAAATATTTTGCAAAAAAAAAAATTTTCACTTTAAAAGAAATGTTTTTTTCTCCAAAAATTTTTGGTTTTTTTTGAACAAATTTTGAGAAATTTCAATTTTTTAAAGTGAAATTTTGGAAAATGAAGCAGAAATGATTGATTGACAATGTTAAAGAAGTGCCATTTTAGTGGAAAATTATTGCTCAAAATGCTTGAACAGTAAATTTGCCAGTTTTTTGGAAGTATAAATTTTTTTACTACAAATGAGAAAAAAAAAGCAAAAGCTTAAAAATATATTGTTTTAAAATTAATTAGAATTAATTATCAAAATAATACGACTGGAAAAATTGGCAAATAAATGGTAAACAAATATAAAACAAAATTAAAAACAAAATTTCAGAAACAAAACAAAAAAATAAAAAGCTTAATTTTCAGATGAAACAACTCCTCCTTTATGTTTTTTTTTTGCCTAAAATCAAAAAACTTGAAACGAAATGCAAATTTGAAATTAAATTTTATCATTTTCCTATATATATTCCTGTTTTCATATTTATCCTCTCATCATTTTTTTTTGTTTTGTTTTTTTTACATTTCTTTGTTAAACTTTAATTGTCATCATTTTTGCATAATACTTACTTTTCAAATGTCATAATTTCTTCTTCATATGAGACACTTTTTTTTTTCTTTAATGACTCATCAAATATTCATGCGCTATTAATAATAATTCGACATAAATAATTTCCAGTTTTAATGTGTCATATTCAAATTACTACAATATCATTTGGATAAGTATTCCATTCCATAAGTATTCCATTTCCAGCTCCTCCTTTTTGTATGCGTGTGCATTTTTGAAGGAAAGGAAAAGAGGAGGGAAAAAATGAAAAAGATTGATGAAATTTAAAAATTTAATAAAATTAAATTAAGTCACGAAATTTCCATACTGAGAATTTGGTGTCACCATGTGCCTTGTAAACTCAAACATTGCTATTTTATATGATTTCAAATTTTTTCCCCCAACTCTTTCTTTACTTTTCTTTTGGTCTTTACGTTAATTAATTAAAGTTTTTATTCTACCTGTGCTTGTATGTGTGTGTATGTGTGCACGCATATGCATAAGTCAACATTTGTTTCCAAAATTATAATCTATTGAAAAAAATGTTTCAATTTAAATGAAATATGCAAATTTTGGTCCGTTTTTTGATAAGAAATGAATTATGCTATTGAAATTTACATAAATTATTCGTTTTCGATAACTAAATTAATGAATTTAAATTAAATAAAATAATTTACGTAACACTACTGTAAATTGATTAAATGAAACTGATTAAACAATAACATTTATTAGGTCGTTGAATTATATTTTTCACAAAGTTTAAAAACATTAAAATTTAATTATTTAAATTCCATCGAATTTCTTTTAAAAATAAAATTTGAAACTTTCATAACTTTTCAAAATTTATTAATTTGGAAAATATTTCAAATTTAAGTCCATCAAGTATTTTTCATTTTCAACAATGATAGTTTGCAAATTGTAACAAATCATAATAAATAATTACTGATTAAATGTTAATCAATTTTGATACGGATTTTACTGTATGATATAATAGTAAAAATTTTGAAACACGTGTATTAGATAAATAATTTAATGTACTACAAAGGTAAGAAATCGATTCTAATAAATCTCTTAATGAAATTGCTATGAAATATTTAATTAGAAAAGTCGATTGGAAAATTTAGAGCAATAATTTAATTTTACTATTCTTTAAGTCATAATAGTTACGTTTTGCACAAATTACTGATATAATTTATAACAATTGAAATGAATAACATAAATGGAAATGATAAAATGAATGGAAATTAATTGTCACAAGAAAGTTTTTATTCAAAAGAGTAAAATGTTAAATGATTGCAGTGGAATATTTGGAGTGTAATATGATTTAAATGAATAGATGAATTAATGGATGAATAGGAATAAATAGCAATTAAATACTTAATTTATTTAGTAATTTTTATTGCATTCATTTTCATCATATCAATTTGTATAACATTCGAAAATAATCTAGTCTAAAATGATTGCAGCGGAATAATTAGAATGTAATGAGATTTAAATCAGTAGATAAATGTATGTAAATTAATGGTAATTGAATACTTATATTTGTCCGATAACTTCTACTATATCCATTTTCCAACATATTTATTTCCATTGTATACTAAAATATAGGGTAAAATAGAATAACAAGTAGTTCATTAATTAATTCATAATAAGTCGCAGAAAAAAAAAACAGCACCTAAATGAAATAAAACCAAATAATCAGAAATGAATTAAATTTAATGTGAAGCATTAAAATGAATAATATTGAAATTATTAAAATAAAATTAGAAATTAATCAAGATAAGAATTAAAAAAAAATTAGATATGATTAAACCAAACTCCAATATATATGATCCATTTAAATCAAATCCATTTTCTTATCATAAATTAATTAATTAGTAAATAATTCGAATATATGAAAATATTTTCCTATTCTTCCATCTTTTTCCTTTCCTTTATTATTTTTTTTTTGTTATTTTTGCAAATTTTGTTACAATATTATCCAATAAATTAAAAGGAATGATATAATTAAAAATAAATTTTTGATAATAAATTTTAAATTCCAATAAAATAACTGTTTTTCATCATTTAATTTAATTTGAAATAAATTATTTCATCTTATCTTACTCATTTATTTATTTCTATTAACGAATTTTTCAACAATAACAAGAAAAAAAGAGGAAAAAACTTTTCTTTCCCATAAAAATTTACCCCCTTTTTTTCTCTCTCTCTCTCTCTCTCTCTTTACCTTCTTAATTTTCTCACAA
>NW_018108363.1:72808-75840 GCF_000183805.2 Loa loa | reverse complement strand
TATGCAAATTTAATCGACAAAAAAAATGTTTAAATTGCTGCAACAATTATTCCCAATGGAATTTTCCGTTTGCTATATTTCTTTGCAAATTATTTTTCTCTTTAAAATTCCTTCTCTTTCTCCTTCTCTTTCTCCCTCTTTTGTCTTTTTCTCTGTCCCTTCTACTCCTCTTTTTCTGCAAATAATGCTTAAATTGTTTTCCAATTGAAATTTTAAAATTTTAGTGAATTTTTTTTTTCTATTCATTCAATAATGCATATCATTTGTACTTTATTTTTTTTTTTCTATCATTCATTAATAAATATTACAACTCTTTCTCTCTCTCTTTCTCTCTCTTTCTGTCTCTTTCTAGAGACGCTATCTCTGTCATTCCTTTTTTTTCTGTCAATAATATTTAATCTTTTTTTAAAGTGGAATTTTAAAATTTTAATGAATCTTTTTCTTTATTCATCCAAAAATGCATATCATTTGTTACATTTCTTTCATCATTCATTAATAATATTATAATTTTCCCATCCTTTCTCCCTTTCTTACCCTCCCTCTCTCCTTCTCTCGCTCTCTCCCCTCCCTCTCTCTCTCTCTCTCTCTCTTTCTCTCTCTTTATCTTTTATTCATTGCAAATAATGGTTGTAAAAATTTCAAAGAAAATTGTAAAATTTCCCATTCGTTATTTTAATTTATTCTTACAAAAATATTATATTATTTGTAATTTATTTTTATTTTTATTTTATTTTTTTCACTTATTTTACTTATACTTTTTTATTTTTATTTTTTACTATTTTTTATTTATACTAATTTTTTTTTTTCAAAAAATTTAATTAAAAATATTATAATTAATCAATTTTAACATTTATAGCCATTAACAGGAAAGCATGCATTAGATATGTGTAAATTGATGCGAAATTATAAGGAATCTGGTCGATCAACGTTAAATACACCAAATCGTAATATTGGTCAAATTAATCCGGAACGACGATTATCAACTGGTACACTTAATCGGTAAAAAATTTTCAAATTTTTTTCTTTCCTTTTTTTTTTTTTTATAATTAATTAAGATATATATATGCTTTAATGGTATAAATTAGTTTATTTTTTCAAATATTTATTCAAATTTAATTAAAAAAAAATTTTAATTTTTTTTTTTAGATTAATTCTTGTTGCACAAGCATTAGAATCAGAGGTGCAATATCGACAACAAATTGATATAAATGTAAAACGAATTGTTATTACATTACGAACGATTAATTTGGTAAGAAAGAAAATTTAAAATAAAATTTTAATTTAAAAGTATTTCAAAATTAATTTTAAAGAGTTAAATTTAAATGAATGTATTTAATGAAATAAATAAGAATTGAGGAAGTCAATTTAACTAAATCTTTTTTGATATACTTAAATTTTGTTAATTATTTCCTGTTATTATCAAACTTTATTCATTTCATTGATTTCTTTTCTTTTTTTTTTTTTTAATACAATGTATTTGAGATAATAAAATAAAGGAGATAAATTAGGAGAAAAATGAAATGACTTATTTAATGAATGTTTAAATTTTTCACAAAATCTCAAATTTACATTTGAAAGAAAAATGGCTGTAATTTACGGATTCCGGAAAATGAAAGGTATGGGAAATTTAAAAAAAATGTCTATAGATTATACATTTCGAATAGTGGTAAGCAGAGGGATTGCAAAAAGACATATAGTTTATGGATTCCGGAAAGTGGAGAATGGGGGGAATAAAAAAATAACTATAGTTAACGGATTTCGGGAAGCGGAGGATAAGGTAATTTAAACAAAATGACTGTAGTTTAGTAAATTCCGGAAAATGGGAGATGGGAGAATAAAAAAATGACTATAGTTTCGGATTCCGAAAAGCGGAGGGTAAGGGAATTTAAACAAACTGACTACAATTTAATGGATTCCGGAAAATGGAGGAAGAAAGAAAAGAGAGAAAAAAATGTGCATAAATCGAATCAAGTAAAAGTTTATTTCATTTATAAAATTTAAAAAGGAAATGATTCAATTAAGAAAAAAGAAAATTTTTGGTCAGTAACGAAACTGATAAAATGATTAAGCTTAAGTCAATGCTTTTGATCAGTGGAAAAACTAATAAACTGATTAAGCTCAAGTCAATGTTTTTGATCAATAGAAAAACTGATAAACTGATTAAGCTTAAGTTAATGTTTTTGATCAGTAGAAAAACTGATAAAATAATTAAGCTCAAGTCAACGTTTTTGATCAATAGAAAAACTGATAAAATGATTAAGCTTAAGTTAATGTTTTTGATCAATGGAAAAATTGATAAAATGATTAAGCTTAAGTTAATATCCCAAGCTATACGATATGATCATTTCCGGTTAATATTTACGCAGTAACTATTAAAAGGTTAAAATGTCAAATGATTCAATTGCGAATTTTTACATTGCAAAATGTTTATAACTTTCATTTTAAATTTAAATTTTCAACAATTTAAAGTTTTATTAAAAAAACAATGAAATTTGCTTTCTAATGATGGTAAGAAATATTGTTGTTGTTATTGCTAAATGTTTTATTTCAATTATTTTAGTAAATCAGTTTTTTTTTTTAGCTGAACTATTTTCGTAAATCAATTTTTTATTTCAATTATTTTACTAAATTATATTCATAATTGCAAATTTGTCACATTTCAAATGTTGATTGAATATGTATTAATTAATCGTTTGGATGACACAGTCAAATACCAAAAACTTATTAGCATCATTATCTCTCATTTCAAATTAATTTTACATTCACGATACGACAGCTTATTAGCATCGTTTACAAATGCTTATTCACTATTGTTAGCTTTGCTAGTCGGAAATGATTCAGCATTTTCATTAATTAACGAATAAATTTCCAATTTCATGGAAAAGCTCAAAAAAGAAAAATTTTTTTTTATTTTTATTTTAATTAATTTTAACGAAAGGGTGGAAAAAAAAGAACAAATTTTAATATTTCAAATTTTATTTTTAACAAATATTTAATCAGTTCTGATATAATTTTCTTCTTTTATTAAAGAA
>NW_018108363.1:68359-72060 GCF_000183805.2 Loa loa | reverse complement strand
ATAAACAAAAGAAAAAAAACTGCACAAATGTAATAAATGAGTAAAGAGAATAAATAAAATAGAAAAAGAATTTTTATTAAAATCATTAAATTTTTTTTTTTGTTTTGGCAAGAAAAAAATAACATTTTATTCAATTAAAAAAAAATTTTTTTTTAGCAACTTGATTTCAATCTTTTTTTCATTTTAGCTCTTAAATTTCAAATTCTTTTTTTTTTTACAAAGTAATGTTTAAGTTTGCTTTGTTAAATAATAGTGTTAGTTTTTGTTAGAAGGGGAAAGAAATAAATAAAAATTGAAAATTTAGATGCAAAAAAAAAGAATTAGATTGGTTTAATATGTCATATAATTCGATTTTAGTTTTTAAATTTCAGTTTTTTTTTTATAAAATGATTTTTATAATAATATTAGTTCTTGTTAGAAGGGGAAAAAAATGAATAAAATGGAAAATTTAGAAAATTTATATGCAAAAAAATTAAGTTAAAGTATAATGTAATTAAAAATTAAAAAATGTAATTTGTTTTCAATTTTTCATTTTTAATTCCAATTTTTTTTTCTGCTGAAAATCAATCTTTTTTTTTTTTGTTAAAGTCGAAATAGAAATGATATGCTTTTCGAGGTTGTTGTTGACATTAAAAGAATCTGTCACATGGAAATATTTCTGAAAACGACAGGTTTCAAAAAGAAAAAGAAAAAAAAATTAGATTTATTGATAAATTCAATTATCTCAAATCTTAAGAGGGATAAAAGAAGAAAAAGGAAGAGAAAGGAATGAAAGAGAAGAATTGAAGCGCAAAAATAACAAATGGTACCATACGGGCACTTTATGATTGATAAGAACCATTTAAGATTGTTATTCAAGAATTATTTGAGAATATAAATTCGGGAATTATTTATTTTGTTTTATTATTCGAAGTATACTTGAGAATATTTGTAAGGGTAACGGGAGAGCGCGGGATGATGATAATGATTGAGATGAAGGGAAGAGTTTTGTTTATGATAAATTAAAAAGTGGAATAAAAGTTGAGAAATATTATCGTTTTTTTTTTTTGATTAATTTGAAGTAATTTTTTAAAATCATTTAATTCTTTATTCGTTTATCTTTTTTTTAAAAACATTGAAATAGTTTTCTTTCTTTTTTTGGTAATTACTAAATTTCTTTTTTTTTTTATTGAATGTTTTATATTTTAATAATTTAGTTTTAGGTTTGAATGATAATTATTTTCGAAAAGAAAAAACTGTCACTTTTGAATTTTAATGATAATTATTAAGAAATTATTACTTTACTTTTGAAGTTTATTGATAATTATTAAAAAAAATTATTACTTTACTTTTGAAGTTTATTGATAATTATTAAAAAAAATCACCACTTTACTTTCAAGTTTTAATGATAATTATTAAAAAAAACTATTACTTTACTTTCGAGTTTTAATGATAATTGTTAAAAGACTATCACTTTGTCGTTGTGTTACGATGATAATCATCAAAAAAAAAAACTGTCACTTTTGAATTTTAATGACAATTATTAAAAAAAAAAAACAATCATTTTTCAGTCATAACAACAATGATTAATTTCAAAATTTTTAATAATAAATTGACAAGAAAACAAAAAAAAAAAAAAAAAGAAAAAAACAATCGAAACATACTTACTGAAATTGGAATTTTCGTTTTTTTTTCTTTTTTTAATTTTGTTTATAAAATAATTTGCATAAAATAAATGAAAAGAAAATAAAATTAGAATTAAAAAATGATGAAAATTTTAATAATTTATAATCAAATCTTTCAGTGTATGTGTTATTCATTTTGTGCAGTACCATTTTCATTGTTTGTTTTTGGCATAGAAATTTACTACAGTACCTGTCCATGGATTAATGATTACTATCGGGTTGATATTTTACGCAGGGATTATAATTCAATGGAATTATATTTCGATATGCAATGTGGTATTAGTGGTTGGGCTTTAGCTGGGGTATGTTTATTGATTAGAATGATTTTTTTGAATAATTTAAAAATCAAATAATTTTAAAAATTTTATTAAAACAAAAAATGGAATATAAATTGATAGAGAAAAAAAAGAAAAAAAAACAAAAAATTGATTTTCAAATAAATTTGAAAATATTTCAAACTTTTCTTTTTATTTATTCATTTTTAAAAATGAATTATTTTAAAAAAATGCTTTTTCTTTTTTCCTTTTTTCTTTTTTTTTTTTATTCATTTTAGATATTATCGCTACTATCGTGTAGTTTATTTATCAGCGAAGGTTTAGTGAGCGCATTTTTTCGATCACAATCCGCTCGACAACATGATAAGATGAATGCCTTTCTCTAATGCTCGCATTAATTATTCAAATCATTTTCTTTTTTTTTTTTAAATTTTTATTAAAATTAATTTTAAAATTTTTTTTGATTGTTATTTTTATCATATTATGAATTTGTTGCAATTATGTGATGTATATTGTTTGCTCAAAAATCGATTTATTGACATTCCAATTCTACTTTTTATTCTCTTTTCTCTTTTTTCTTTTTTGTCCACCTTTAATTGTTAATAATAATCATTGTTATGATAATAATGATAATGATAGTAATAATAATGATAATAATAGTGTTAACAATAGTCCTGTTTATGTGCATATCATTTTCGCATATTAAACTTGTTTTTTTGTATTAAATTAATGGAATTAAATATGAAATTAGCCATAATTGAAATAATATTCGATATTTGATATAACTTCATTTTTTATTACACACACAATTCATTTCACATTGTAATCAATAAAGTTATCAGTCGTAATTTTTTTTTTTTGTTTTTTTGGTGAAATTTCATTCAAATTCATAACAAATATTATTTAGGCTAATTATTAATTTAATTAATGGAATTATATCATTATTAAATGAATGAATAATAAAGAATGATTTTTGATCGGTGTAAAAATTTCTTTTACTCTAAATTTTTACTCTAAAAAAAAAAAAAAGGAGAAGAAAGTGGAAAAGTAGTTAATAATATTTGAGATTGTATAAAATCGGTGAGATTTTTTCTTTCCTGTTTTTAATTCCACAAAAGTTATTAAAAATTATAATCTGAAAGATTCTTTTCAAATTTATTTAATTAAATACGGATAATTTTATAAAGTATACGAAGAGTAATGAAATTTGTACACTTAGTTTCCTTTTAAATTTTTTAGATTTTTTTTTTTTTTGAAAAGAAGTTTATATTCTATTTCAAATAAATTTTTTTGGTTTTTTTTAAAAAAAAATTTGTTTGCCATATGGTTTGATTTTTTTTTTTTGAATGTCAAAATAGAAGAAGAAATCGAAATTCCGTTTATATATTGGCCAATTTTTTCTCTTCTTTTTTTTTTGCAAAATCTGACAGATGTATTAGAAAAGTAAACATTTTTATTCGTTGACTTAAATTATTTATTGATTGTTTAGCATTTATGACAAAATTAATTCTGGTTTATTAATTAGCTAAAATAGAGTTAATTTTATTCCTGAATCCTTTATTTATTAGCGGAAAATTTCTTTCATTTTGCACTCATTAATTATAAACAACATTTTAATGCTTATTCTGATATTTAATTGACTTGGAACTTAATCGAAATATTATTATTATTACTATTTATTGTTATCATTGTTATTATTATTATTATTATTATTATTGCTATTATTATTATTATTATTATTATTATTATTATTATTATTATT
>NW_018108363.1:61784-68157 GCF_000183805.2 Loa loa | reverse complement strand
TTTTTTTTTTTGCTGAATGACTAATTATCATATAATTAATTTAGATGAATAATTACACAGGTATGTTTCGATGGTTGTATTAGAGATTTTAACCTTCGTTAAAATTCTCTAAGTTCTTTGTTAATCAATTACAATTTATTACAAGTAGGTATTTCGTATTTCGAAAAAATGCAAATAAAAAAGAGATAAAAAAAATTCTATTTTTTTTCGCTTTTTTTTTTTTTGGCAAATATTGATATCAGAGAAAAAAAAAATCATTGCTATAAAGCAATAAAAATTATCATATATTGAAATTTTCATTAAAATTATTAAAATGAATGAAAGGAAAGAAATGCGTATTTTACCGTATACGTTTATGAAATTTGATGTATTTTTTAATTTATGGAAAATTTTCAAAAAAAAAGGAGAAAACAAAATTTATTACTTTATTTTATTTTATTTTTCATTTAATTATTTATCAGTTCAATCTTACATATTTTTTTCTTCTTAGTGAAAAATTTTTTCGTTTTATTTTTTTTTTTCTAAAATTTTCTATTACATTTTAAATTCCATTTAGTTAGCAAGTATTTTTAAGCCTAAACATTCGAACACTCTTCAAAGTAACAATTTCAATTTAAAATCTAGAAATTAACTAACTAGAGGCATTTATATATTGTCAATTGTTTTTGAAATGAAACTTTTTTTTATTATGAAATAAATAGGAAACGAATTCTTTCTCCTTTTCTTTTGATTAAATTTATGAATTAAAATAATAGTAATTTGATAGGAAATCGTTATCATTCCTCATATTTGCATTATCACTATATTTTATCTTCTCATATATTTTCAATATTGTTGAAATTTGCAATATAAAAATTCTTTTTTTAAAATAAAATGCATTCCTAAGACTAATTACTATTCGAATATTTGCATCATTAAAAAGTAATCAATTACCTCGATTAATTATTGCAATTTTATAACATTACCGTGTATTTGATACAAGGTATAGGGTACGGTAGGTTATTGATGCGCATACAGTAATGAATTATAGTCATAAATACTTACAAATTAATAATTATTGGATTAAATAATTTTTGCAAATAATCATCAACATTAACATTACTATCAGCCATTTGTTGTAATCTGTTGAATATAGTAGGAAATATACCGTATTTCTTCAGCTAATAAATAAATATGGTAATAGAATATAGTAATGACTTTGTATTTAATTTAATATTCTAAAATTTTAATTAATTGAATTGTATAATTTTCAACAGTTAACAATTAGCAACAATCAATGAAATTTTTAGGCTTGCTGTTAAAGCTTTAGAAAAAAAAAAAACTTGTTCTGTCCCATTATGAGACAAGTTTAATTTTGCTATCTTTTGGCTTCTTTTTTTTTTCTTTTGATTTATTTCTTAGCCACTCTCTTGGCTTATAATCATTTATTTGTCCCATTATAAACATTATTATCTAAATATGCTATAATAAAAGAGCAAAATAACATGGATAGATTTCAAAATTATATGTTTTGATAAAATTTGACATTTAATTTGTTAAATTAATTATTATGCAAAAGTATTTAATGAATGAAATAAATCTATCAATTATGGGAAAAAAAGAGCAAAAATTTCATATGTATAAGATTAAAAAAAAAAAAAAAAGGTCTCATTTTTGAATTAAATGGCATAAATTATACAAATTTGCATAAATTATATATAAATTCATGTAATAATGATATTTTAAAAATATCAAAATAAATAAAATTTTGCAATTATAATTAATAATTTCATTATCAAAAATTCAAATTCTGTCAGCTGTATTGTTTTAATTTAATATTTTACAAAAATTTTTTAATACATAGTATTTTTTCTTCGCGGCATTTGGCAAAACTTTCAACATTTTTCCATAAGAATATTTTAATTTCTTTAAAATTAAATATATAAATTAAATTTGTGAAATTAATTGAAGGAAAAAAAAAAGCAGAAAAAATGCATAAAATATGTTAGAGCCAAAAATTTTGAAAACAAAGTAAAAATTGAAGCAAAATTTAGTATTTTTTGAAAGGAAAAAAAACATCATTATGGAAGAATTATAAACTATTGCATTTATTGCGCATATTATATGTTATTTTTTTAATAAATATTATTAGGAAATAATATGTCACATTACTTTTGTGACATTTTTACCTCGCTTTTTTTTCTTCTCTTTAATCTTTGCTCTCTAATATTTTCCTTTTTATGTAATATAATTAGTAAGTGTAACAAGAAGGAAACCTTTGCAACATTTTTTTACTAATTTAAATACTCAAAAATTTTTAATTATTTTATTAAAATTTAAAAATTGCACAGAAATTCTTGCAGGAAAAATTTAATAAATTTTCTAGAATGTTAAATGAAAAATTTGCTTGCAATGGATTAATTTTTTGATTTTAATCACCGTTATGTAAAAAAAAGAAAAAAGAAAAACGAAAAAAGAAAAACCGGTTGACAAATTTTTTGAACTTTTCAATTGTCGCAGAATTTTGCAAAATGCAAAAAGCGAAGGGAGAAAAAATTGGACAAAAAAATGGGATTAAATTATTTGATTTGAAATTTTTGCAAGAACGAAATATGATTTTACTAAATTGTTAAATTCAATTAAAATTCAAGGAAAAATTGAAATTTGCCGAAAATTTAAAAAAGCAGTTTTTCATTTCAAACCAGATTACCTAAGTTAGTATTAAATTATTGAATTATATTGTAAATATCAAATTGCTAATTTATTTTATTACCTCAAATTGCCATATTAACTTAAATGGAGTAACAAACATTGAGGATGATTTTATGAGTTATTCAAATTGATAACTTGATAATATTTAAAGAAAAAAAAAGTGGAAAAGTGAAACAAATTATATTTTTGCTTTTTGTTTGACTCTTCAAAGTGTAACAAATTTTAATTTATGCAAAGAAAAATCAGTATTTTTATTAAATTTTCATCTATATAAAATTCAAAAATACAAATTATGAATTGTGTTTTAATTCGCTTAATTTTTTTTACAATTAATATTCAATTCATATAGCAGTTTAGAATATTATTTGACTTTTTTAAAGGTTTTCTTGCCTTGCTTTAATTTATTTTTTTGTGCATTTAAAATGTTTGAAAAGCTTTCAAAAAATTTCAACTTTGTTAAAAAATTTGAATTAAATATGCATTATGGTATAAATTGAGGAAATTATAAAATAAAACTGGAAGAAAAAAGTAAAAACAATTAACAAAGTTGAAATTTTTAAAAATTGAATAATTTTTATGAAATGAAATTAAAATTCCTTAATAAGACAATATGATGATATTTTGAAATTTTCAAAAATTCAAATGTATTTTAGAAGTAAATGAAAGAATGTAATTATGTAATATTTGTATCGATTAAAAAGAAAATAAATTACAATATTCATAGATGAAATTAATGAGTAAATAATTAGTATACTGCTTTGTATGACATATTTTTTCCATCTACAGATTATTACTAGCATTAATTAATTAACTTGTTAAAAATGTAATTATATAAAAGAGTTGTGCATTTCTACATATCAAATTAACTGATTACAATTTTCATCGTAATTGATTACCTATTTAACATAAGCATAATAAATGTATCAATTACATTTGTAGCTCCTAATTAACTTTTCATGCGTAAAATTTCATTAAAATTTGAAAGAGTATAAAGTTAGCATATGATATTATCAAGTGATAAGTGCTATATTATCATAATATCGAGTAACTTATTTTGCAATGCAAATAAAAACGAACGATGCGATCATTTTCAATGTTTAAAAATTAAGTACAGTAGTAAATTTTTACCCATTTAATTTGAAAGTAATCAAATAATTAATTTAAAATAAGATATCCGAATGTAATTAATAATAAAAAATCGCAGTATTGATTAGTATAATTTAAACTTCTCCAGCATATTGAACAAATTTTTGTCTCACTTTAATTATTCTCTAGTTTGATTCTTCTTTTTTTTTTGTGGTACCATTCAATTTTAATTTCAAATAGCAATTCAAAAGTTCTGTTTCTTTTTTTTTTTTTTGAAAGAGAAACTGTCGTGGAAATTTATACTTTTCGTTCTCATTTATAATGAAAGATTAATAATTATTTAAATTCCAATTATTTACACTTTTTTTTTTAAATTAATATAATCTTTTCTAAGAACAGCTTTTCTCAAATTCATAGCTAATCATTACTGTGAATATATTTTTTGCAAAATATTTATCATGAAATATTTCTCATAACAAAGGATACTGTAAAACTGTGTACTGTAGGAAGAAAAAAATTGTAAAAAAAAATGTTGCAGATTTTAAAAGTTAAATTCTTTAAAATTAAATCAAGTTTTTTTCTTTCAATGAAATTTATATTTGTATGTAATTTTGTTCAACAAATTTATATTTCTAGCTAAGTTTAATTGTTTTCATTAGGATGTTTGAAAAGAGTTTGAAAAAATAAAAAGCTGAAGTTTGTTTAAAAAACAATTCTTAAATGATAAGTTGAAATTAAATGTAAAAGAAAACAATTAGCGTAAGATAAGTATAAAAAAACAAAAAAAAATAATGTCGATGTTTAAGAAAATCGAAGTAATTAGTAGAAATTAAAAGTGAAAGAATCAATTAATTAACAAAAATTAAAGGTAAATAGGTAATTTTTATATAAGCAAAAAAAAAAGTAAATGAAAATTTGGCAGATTAACTGCACTTGGTTGTGATAAATTGTTAAAATTAGTAAAATCTATTGTATAACTTTAATTTGACTGCTAACCTTTGTTTTATGATTGTTATTAAATTAGCACTACTGTAATACATATGCTAATTTCACTATGAATCATTCATGCATTTAAATTTAATTTTCATTTTCACGTATTGAATATAATTTTCATATTTAATATTACCTTTTTAATGAATCAAATTATTTGTCAATTAAAATTAGTATTAACTTATTTGACTGAATTTTAACGTAATAATTTTTAGCGCTACGATTTTAGATATTATTTATATTTAAGATTAATTACTTATACACTAGGATGGTTGAAAATAAGTATAAGCATAAAAGCATAAGCATTAAGCATAAAATAAGCATAAACGTGGAAAAAAGAAAAGCAAAGTTGATAAGTTTTGTTAAAACTGATAAGTTGTGTTTGGTGATAAGTTTTGTTGTGATGCAAATAAGCAATGTTTGGTGATAAGTTTTGTTGTGATGCAAATAAGCTATGTTTGGTGATAAGTTTTGTTGTGATGCAAATAAGTGATAAATATAATTTGCATATTATTTACAATAATATGCATTGTCTCATAAATTTAACAATTACATTTTGATAAAAAAATAAAATTTGTTGAAACTTTTTTGCCCAATTTTTTCCCTTTTTTTTTCTCGTAAAAATTTTCATGAAATTTTTTTCGTAGTTTTTTTTTTTTACCAATTTCATATGAACAAAATTATTTTTCAAAAAGAAAATAAATGGTAATTAAAAAGAAAAAAAACAAAAGAAATGATTTCTATTCCTATGTAAAATCTATCACAATGTATGTTAAAGTCGATCATTTCTTTGATGTAATAAAGAATAAAAGAATAGAAATGAAATGATTATTAAAAAATTTAAGTATTATTTTTGATGACGTCATTCATTTACATTTTGTATTCCTTTTTATTTTATATTTTCTCCGTAATTTAATTATTCTTTTTCGTTTTTTTCACTTATTTTAATTTCAAATTCTTCAATTTGTTGTAATTTTTCGGTCGTTTTGAACTTTTAAAAAAACAAAATTTTGAATGAATTATATTATTTCGGGTTATTTGATACTCTTTAAATATTAATTATTTGATACTCTTTGAATATTAATTACATATTAATTAGGGCACATTGCTTCTATCATTTTGCAAAATTGCTTCTATCATTTTTTCTCATTTTTAACTTTTGCATTATTACTTCATCACCTAAATAGTTATAGATTTTCAAAAATTAAACCGTTATTTCATTCCTGCCATTTTTTATTAAATATTGAATAATTATTTAATTTTTTAGGTATTCAATTTCTATTAAATTATTAAAAATATTTTCATTAAAAAAATACTAGATATTAATTCGTTATTTCATTTTTCCAATATCCAATTTCTATCAAATATTGAATCATTCTATTAAATATTAAATAATTATTTACTAATTAATCGATTATTCATTATTCAATATTGCGAATCTTTTTTTTTCTTTCTAATTAATTAATTACATTCATTGTATGTATTCTTTTCTAATGTATTGATGGAAAAAAGTTAAAGTTAACCAACCATAAACATATAATAAATTTGTCAAACATTTGGTTCCTTATGATTTATCCATTTGCGACAACAATCAATACAATCCATT
>NW_018108363.1:59348-61658 GCF_000183805.2 Loa loa | reverse complement strand
CCAATATCCAATTTCTATCAAATATTGAATCATTCTATTAAATATTAAATAATTATTTACTAATTAATCGATTATTCATTATTCAATATTTGTCGAAATTCTTTTTTTTTTCTTTTCAATTAATTAATTACATTCATTGTATGTATTCTTTTTCTAATGTATTGATGGAAAAAAGTTAAAGTTAACCAACCATAAACATATAATAAATTTGTCAAACATTTGGTTCCTTATGATTTATCCATTTGTGACAACAATCAATACAATCCATTCTCTTTCTTTCTCTCTCTCTTCTTTTTCTCCCTTAATTATTGTCATTATGTCTCTCGGGAATGATTATATTGATTGAAAATATCTGATAAGAGTATTTGTATTCTGGAAACTATTGAAAAAGTATAAATGAAATTTAGATATACAAATAGATATTTTACATTTTCATTAATTTTGTTATTTCCTTTCTTTCGCAAAATTAAAATGTTTAATTTAATTCACTACTCAAATACTAATGTAATAAATTAATTAATATAACCTAAAATATTCAAATAATACTTCTATCGTATTTTCATTTTCATCCTTCTAATTTGGTTAAGAAAAGTTAATTAGGAAAGAAAGAAGAATTCATTTATTCACTCTTTCTTCCTCTTATTTTATTCATTTTGTAATCAAAATTTATCATTTCACTCCTTCTCTTTCAAATTCATTTTAATTTAAAATTAATCAAACAAAGCCTAATTTTAGTCAATTATTGCATAGATAACAAAAATAAAATAATTTATTGAAATAATTAGAAATAAAATAATTTTTTATACTTTTTCAGTAATTTCATTTCTTCTTTCTTTTTTTTGCAGTTTTTATTTATTTAATTATCAAATTTTATCGAAAAAAATTGCAAAGTTTTGCAAACATTTAAAAAGAAAATATAATAATTCGAAAAAAAAATTACAATTTTACTTTTACTAATTTCAAATACATTAAAATTAGCAAGTAATTATGAATGAAATCCATATCGATTATTTATTTTTATCTTTTTTTAATTACTTCATTTTTTTATGCATAATTTTATGAAAAAAAAGCAATAAGTTAGTATACAAACATGTATTATCTTTTCTATCTTTTCTTGTTTTTTTATTTTTTTCCTTTCTTTAAAATTGTAATTTAAAATATATTTTAAGTTAGCGTTTTAATATTGATTTCTTTTTTTTTTTTGCAATTTCAATGCTTATTGTCATCATTACAACTTATCATTAACAACAGGCATGTAAATCTTATCTCTTATATCCGATATATAAGATAAGCAAAAGTTTTATGTATCAAATTAACTTCGAGAAATATTCAAATGTCTTTGCCTTTCATTCTTTTTGTGCAAATTATTTTTTGTTTAATATTTCATATCACATCAAATTTTCCTTCAATTTCTATTTTTTTCGTTTTGTTCATTTTTACTTTTCTTTTTTTCTCTTTTCTCCAAACAAATAAACTCAATTATTGGCTGATATTTTAGAAAGATAATTAGCTTTGATGAAAAGAATTGAAATGCGAAATGCGCAAAAATATTCAATTCTTTTCATCAGAACTAACCAGTAATTAAAAATTGAAAATAAAAAAAAATATGAGTAAATTTTGTGTAAAATTGTATAATTCTAAAACTTTTTCAAAAAAAAAAAAGTGTGTGCATTTGTATCGGTGACACATATATACTATTGATGCAAATTCTAAAATTGTTATACTTAATTAAATTTAGGAAAGATTTTTCATTTCAAAACTTTTGATGCATTAATAGAAAAATTAGATAATTCAAAAAAAGGAGAGAAAAAAGAGATTTTAAAAGATTTAAAAAGAAAAAAAGAGATTTTAGATTTTTTTGAGAGGGAAAATTTAAATATATACAGTAACGTAAAGTAAATAAATTTTTTCAATGATTGAAAATTAGAAAGTAGAGAAAAAAGGAGAAAAATCCTCGAAGGAAAGAAAAAGTATTGAAATTATATTCGTAGAATGAATATCTATTTTGAAATTTCAAATTTAAAAATTTCATTAAAAATAATAGTTTTACATGTATGCGCATTTTGAAGTAAAAATAATAATGGTGATAATAATAATAATAACAATAATAATAATAATAATAATAGTGATAATAATAAAAATAATAATAATAATGACAACAATAATAATAATAATAATAATAATAATAATAATAATAATAATAATAATAATAATAATAATAATAATAATAATAATAATAATAATAATAATAATAATAAAATAATAATAATAAGTAATAATAATAATAATAATAATAATAATAATAGTAAT
>NW_018108363.1:55961-58690 GCF_000183805.2 Loa loa | reverse complement strand
CAATATATCAACAAAATTGAAAGTGATTCATTCAATTGTAAAATTTTTCGATATTAAAGAATTAAAAGGAGGAAATTAATAATTTTCCATTAACAAAGAATTGAATAGTTTAGGAAAACTTTGTAAAACTTTATTTTAACTTTTATACCTTTTTTCTAAATTAAAAACTTTTAGCAAAAATTCTATCGAAATGATTTCCAAAATAAAAAAAAAGAAAGGAAAAGATTCTCGAAATTTTTTAAATTTAACAAATACAACATTGCTTCCTTTTTTTTTTCTTTTCAGATTAATCGTGCTAATGAATTATGCGAAAATATGTCAAAATCCAATTCACAAACAACAAATAAAAATGCAAAATCGGAAATTATAAAATTATCGGAACAATATTCGGAAACGAAAGCTGATATTGATGCTGAAGAAGCACATAGTCCATCAATTTCATCATTTGATGAAAATTTTAATTCCAATGAAATGTTCACTGTCACCATCGATGATCATCCACATGTTGATGTTACGACTAATTCAACATTTGTGAACTTGGATGAAAATAATCCGGAACGTAATCAATTCACTGCAAATGTTCCGGCACGTAGTATTTCACGTATTATTGACGAAAAAATACGTCAACAAATTAGAGCTGTATGTTTTCTCTCTTTTTTGTTTTTGTTATTATTTTCTTTTTTTTTTTATTGGTTTTCAAAAGTAAAAAATATTTTTGCTTGATAATTTATGAAAAAAAAAAGAAAGAAACAAATAATTTAACTAAATGTTACAATATTTAATAATTAATTTGAAAATTAAAAATTAAACAATATTTATTTAAAAATTACCATATACTATTACTTATTAGTCGTTTTAATATATTTCATAAACATATTTCAATTGGAAATTTTTTCCTCCTTTAGTGAACACGTATCTGTCTAAATACAACAATATAATGATGTGTGTATACATATATATATGTATGACCTTTGACATTTCACAATATTCTTATTCGATTGCATCATTTAAATTTCATTAAATTATCTTATAAAGTATTCTTTAGTTTTTTTATTTTAAAACTTTTTGAAACAATTCAACTAATTTGCATATCTAGATCAATTGCAAAAAAAAAAAAAAAAGCGATGAAATGACAAATATTGTAGAAAAATTTTAAAAATAAATAGATAAATACTGCAGAAACATTTTAACTCATACATTTCTAATTTGATAAACATTAATCATTCATCGATTAATAATAGCCAAAATAAAATTTGAATACTGATAAGAAATCACAAAATGATATTAATAACTGAATATTTTAGTTTATTTTTTTTAAAAAAAAGGAAAATCAATTTTAAAATATAGTATTATTGAATTAATAGAAAGCTAAAATTCTATTAACAACAAGTTTTGGTACAAATAAAAATAGTTTAATAAATTTTTTTTTTTTTTTTTCGCTCCTTTTCGTATTCTCTAAATTGAATGAAAATGATAAATCAGTTTAGTTAATGGCATGAAATTTTCATTTTTATAATTATTTCTCATTTCATACATACCTGTAATATTAGATGAAAGTAATGGAGCGAAAAAAAAAATAAAAAACAAATCTTTTCTATGTTATTCACTTTTTTTCTCGATTAAAAACAAAAAAAAAGACTTTTCATTTTTGAATAAAAAATTTTTTTTTTTTGATAAGAATCATATATCAAATAAATTTTTACGATTTTATATTTGATTTTTGAGATTTTGTTTTGATTTTTTAAAATTTTCTTTAACTTTCAATTCGTTTTTTTTCTTCGATTTTTTCATTTTTTTCCTTTTAATTGAAAAAATAAATAATAAATATTCGAAATGCAATAATACCTTTGTTTCTTCCTATTTTTGTATCACATTTTATTTCAAATTACAATTTCCTATAAGAATATATTGTAATGATATGCCTAATCTATTAAAATACTTATTGTAAAATGGTACTTGTTTACATTAAACAATTAAATGAATGCATTTTATCTTTTAAGTATCGAATTAATTGCTTTCTTGTAATTTTTTATTGCACATTTATCTGGCAACGTTTTACAACATTGTTATTCATACTATTATTTCTTGTCTTTCAATTAATTAATTAGTAGTATAATCGATGGTACAAAATATTTTTGGAAATTTACTAATTTACTTCATTCATTTGCTTTTATTTTATAGTATTATTCATTTACTTATCATGTTATTATTAATGATTAAATTATACATTTGAAAATTTTATAGTTTAAAACTAGTAGTATAACTAAATGATACAAAATATTTTTGAAAATTTATACTAATTTACTTCATTCATTTGTTTTTATTTTATAGTATTATTCATTTACTTATCATATTGCTATCATTGATTAAATTATACATTTCAAAATTTTATAGTTTAAAACTTTTCGAATGTTAAAATGGAAAAGGAAAGTGAATGGAAAAGGATGAAAAATTGGTGATATATGGGACAAAGATGAAAAGAAAAAAAAAATTAAAAGCGAAAAAAAGAAGGCTTAGGCTATTCATTTTATCAAAAATTTCAATTCAAATCATCGAAATAAGACATAAACGTTGCCATTTGTAACTTTGCTTTCATTTCATTTTATCGACAAATTCTTAAAATTTATTTGGAGGAGTTTATTTTTACATTTTGTACTATTTTTAAGCTATTCAAAAAAAAAAAAAAGAGAAAGAAAAAACAAAAAGTCTAGTAAATTTAAAACTTAAAT
>NW_018108363.1:52723-55695 GCF_000183805.2 Loa loa | reverse complement strand
AAAAAAAAAAAAGAGAAAGAAAACAAAAAAGCTGAATTAAACTTAAATATGCAAAAAAAAGAAAAGAAATCGATTGTAGGTCTTTTTCTTCTCATTTAATTTAAAATATTAAACTAATTTTTCAAAAAAAAAAATGATAGCGAAAAATTCTAATGTAATTATTGATTAATGATTAAATTAGAAATTGTTATTTAACAGTATTTGAAATGATTGTTATCAATTCATTTTTGTCTTCATTAATTCTTTAACTCAATCGAATGGTTATCAATTGAATTCATTTTTGTTATCAATTTTATCAATCGAATTCATTTTTGTTATCAATCTTATTTTCATCTTCTTTTTCTTTTTCTAAACTTAAATTCTTTATTTCTATTTCGTTTATTGCAGTTGTAATATGGTAATTTTTTTCATCTATCTTTCTTGTTAATTAACATTATCATATTGATAATTATTGATTTAAATAATTACATTCGCATTTGCGTAATATTTATTTCAAATTTATTTTAAAGTGTCTTTTTTTCAGTTTTTCTAATTTTTGCTTAGTGAGTTATTTATTTTTCGTTTATTAACAATAACAAACAAAAATAAAGCAATAGGGAATAAAAAAAGAGAAAGAGTAAAAGTTGATTTCGTTTTGTACTAAAATACATAAATTAAAATTGAAACAAAGAAAAAAAGTAAGCTCCAAAAATTTTCCAAATTTATTTTTTGTTATTGTAAAATTTAATTTCTTATTTCTTTCTTTTCTTGCAAATAATAAATATATTTTTAAATAAATTTTAAAAAATAATAAACATATTTAGCAAATAATAAATACTTTCCCAATATAATATGTTTAATCAAAATTAGAAATGGTATTCTCACGGTTATTTTTTACTCTTAAAACAATGAATGTAAAAGTTGAGAAACATAAGATGATGATGATAATGATGATGATGTTGATAATGACGATGATGATGTGATGATGATAATGGTAATAACGATGATGATAGTGATACTATAAAATTATTGTAAAAAATTTTGATGGTGATCTTTATAATGAAAAAAAAAAAACGAAATCATTATTTGCATTAATTTCGAAAGATAAATTACAATACGAAAATTTCATATAATTTGATTTAGTTTTTTTTTTCTTTCCAAAAAACAAATTAAATATCTATTTGTTATCTTAATATTTTGCTTATCATTAAAATGATATCAACATAATGGAATGGCAATTAAATACAATGAATTAATTAATGAATCGAAATTTGTTAATATATTCTGACTTAATTTAACACAAATAATAAATGAAAAGAAATTGATTCATTCGAAAACTGATTTTTTTTTTTTAAGAATTTGTAGCTAAATTTTAAATTGATTTATTTTTCAACCATTGTCGAATTTTCGAACATTGTATCGAAATGAAAAAAAAAAAAAAACAAAAGAGGGACAATTTTCAAGTCTTCATTTTTCGTGTTTTCTTTGAGAAAAAAAAAAAGTTTTCTTTTAAATTTATTGTTTCCTAAAAAAAAAAAAAAAACAAAAAAAAGAAAAAAAAATAGAATAACTTCTTCTCTTTTCTTTTTCACTTTCTTTTCAATATCATTGGAAAAAGTCGGCAAAAAAAAAAATGTTTTTCGATTTTTTCATGCTTTTTTTGAAAAAAAAATTTTTTTCTAAAATTTCTCATTTGATAGAAAGTAAAAGTTCGATTTTTTATTTCATTTTTTTACTATTATATAGAAAAAAAACAAAATTAAATTTACTACTTAAAAAAGGGCAACGAAAATTTTTACTTAAATATATGAAATAAAAATGATAAAATGATTATTTTGTATGTGATTTACTTATTGAATAGTAATAAAATTACGGATAGAAAGGGAAAGGAAAATAAGATTTCTTTTCTAGCACTAAGAAATAATTGTATTTAGTCATGCATTTAACCTTAAAATTCGATTTTCTTTTTAGCAGAATAAGGATTGTACTAAATGAATGAATGTATATATATGTAAAAGTGGTCGTTGTCGTTGTCGTTTGTCATTTTCATCATTGTCATTGTCATCATTATCGTAGATGTCACCAAGCATCGTTTCTAAGCATTTATAATTATATTGTTCAAATAATTATTCATTTGTTCAGTAATCAATAATAAGTGATCAGTAATCGATAATCAGTAATCATTTATTATTGCTATGTATAATTCAAAATCAAAAAATTTCAACAAAATATATTAAATAATATTATTTGGTAATCGTTCATTTCAAATTTTACTAACAATAGAACTTGTAAAAAATGAAAAAAAATTTTTTTCAATTATATGAGTATTTCAATTCGTGTTATTTCGTTGTTTGTTTAGAAATTTCTCAAAATTTTCATTCCATAGTTTTGTTATAAAAGAAAATATTCATTACTGAATTAACAATTACATCGATATATGAATGAATCATAAATAGTTAAATAATCTTTGATTCGTTTCATTTTATTTTAAAATAACTTAAACAAAAAAAAAAAAAAAAGAAAAAAAGAGAAAAGCTCAAATTTCATCGATTTATTCATTATTTTCTTCCAATCTCTCGGTCTCTCTCATTTTTCACATGCTATTTTATTTGAATTATTTGAAAATTGTTAATTTAAGTAAACAATGATGCAATTTTTCAAAGTGTGCTAAGATGACAAAACAAACTTTCCATTTTGCTTAATCATTTTATTTATAAGCATTTGAAAAATGATCGTAAAAAAAAGTTATCATCGTTATGATGATTTCAACAAATTTGCAGCTTCTTTTCGCATTTTTTTTTTCTTCAATTTTACGCTAATTAAAATTTCAATAATGCTATATTTAGAATAATTGTTGGAATGGTTGTAAATTGGAAAGAGAAGAAATTTGTAAAAGTTAATTAAGAAAAATTTTATAAATTATTGATAATTTTTGATTTGTAAAAGAAAAAATGCAAATTAAATTGATAACTTATTTACCATTATCATGTATA
>NW_018108363.1:48360-52279 GCF_000183805.2 Loa loa | reverse complement strand
GATATGGTATTATTTATAGAAATAATTGAATAATTGTCGATTTCAGTTAAATTTATTCGTACAGTTATTTGACAATTTTTGGTCTGTAAAAAAAAAAAAAAAAAATTAGGAATATAATTTATGGTAAAAATAAATTAGAATAATTAATATCAAATTATAAATGAAAATATAAATTGAATAAATGAATCATTAATAGCTAAACAAATTTTTTGTTCGTTCACTTTTTTTTTTCGTTTGTAAATTGTGAATTTGTAGATTTGCTTACTCAGAAGTAAAACAATTTTTTTTTTCCTTGAATTTATTTAAGTATTATTTTAATTACTAGAACTTAATTCTCTATTATATTGAAGATAGATGTTTTAAATAATATATCGTATAATTAAAATTTAATTTTCCAAAAAATTTCCAAATTATCAATTTTTGATACAAAATTTTAATGTCAAATTTTTTACAGCAAAATTAATGTGTATAAAAAAAAAATATTGCTATACAATAATTATTGTTATAATTGATTGAATTCCTTTTTAAATCAAAAAAAAAAAACAAATAAATAAATAAACAAATAATTATTGGATAAAAAGTTAGGGCGCTGAATCTTTTATTAATTTAATTAATTCAAAAATTCTTTGCCATTTTTAATTCCTTACTTTAAAAATTTTTATTCAGCAGAAAAAAAAATTTTTTTTTATTCAAGCCTGCTTTAGCTAACATTTTAAATTTGCAACTTACATATATATGTAAGTATTTCATTCTTTCAAATTATACTTAGTATAATTTAATTGATAATAATAGTTGAAAAAAAAGCCACTGTCCCCTAATATTCAAATAATTTTTCTTTTTAAAATTTTAATATTGATGTTTAAAAAAATTTTTTTTTTTTAATAAAAAAGGGGGTACTTTAATAAATAAGCGCAAAAGTATGTAAGCATATTTTGTCTTTTTTTTTTTTGATTTTTTTTTTCAATAAGTTGAAATAGAAATTTTTTTTTCACTTATTATTATTAGATATATTTCTTATGTTATATAATTGCATAATTTTTTTATTTCATTTTATTTAAAAAAAAAAATCGCCAAAATTTCAAGAATATCTTATTCTTGAATATTTTATTATATATTTTCTTTTTCTTTTAGAATATTTTATTCAAGAATAAAATATTCTTGAAATTTTAATGTTTTTTTTTGAACTTTTTTTCATCATTTTTCATATTTGTTCGAGGAATTTTTCAAATTTCGTTTCTTTTCGCATTTTTTTAATCAATTTGATTTAAAAATTTTACATTAAAAAAAATGAAATATTTCTTTGCCACAAAATGTTTTCAATCATTCGTTTTTTTTTTTTTTTTTTTTTAATGCATTTCGTTTAATTTTATCATACGATTTTTAAATATGAAAATTATTAGTGATTATTTAATTTTCCAAACGTTTAGTCAGATTTTGTCGATTCACTTCTTACTTTTTTTTTTTTTTTTTTTTTCGTACATACTTATTTTACTTTGATAAATTTTAAAATGCTTATTTTTATTCAAGTTTTGCATTCATTAATTATTTCATTTTCCAACAGTATTTGTTAAATTTCCAGTGTTTGTTTAATTTCTATCAATTATTAACTTTTCAAGTTATATATTATTTCCTTTTACTTACTTACTTTTCAAGTTACTTACTTCATTTCCTCCTTACTTATCTTTTAAATTATTATTTGATTTCTTTTACGTACTCACTTTTCAACTCATTTAGTTTATTATTTTTACATTTTATTAATTAATTTCCTACGTTAATGCAAAATTTTTGATACATATTTCATTTTTTTTGCTTAATTTACAGTTCGTAATTTTCAATGCTTTCATAGAAATCATTTTTGTTTGTTAGATGACGAAATATTTCAAATCAAATATTATTTCGTTTAAAATTACAATAAAATTTGATGTAAGCATTTGAAAGAGTTATTCTTTAATGAAGATTAACGAAAATATTATCTCATTATAATAAATTTCAATTCCGATACCGTAATCTTTTTCTTTCACCGCGATACTGTAATCTCAATTTTTGGTTCATTTTTTATTCTGAAGAAAATTTAAAAATTTACCAACAAAAATAGTTTCAATACTCAATTTTATCTCTTCAGCCCTAATTCATAAATATTTAATTAATAAATAATTTTGAAAATTCGCAAAAAGTCTTGCCATTCTAATAAATTTGAATAATTTGTTATCATTTGATGGAACAAAAAAAAAAGAAAAAGCTATTATCATTGATAAAAAATATGATAATCGATATCAGCGAATCATTTCCGAATTAAAAATGTAATAATTTTATAAGTGATTGCAAATTTTTTCCTTTTGATTTAAAACTAAAAATGTATAAATAAAGTCTTTTTTATTAAAAAAAGATAAAAAAATTATACAAAAATTGTAAAAATGATAATTATCAATATTTCCTTTTTATTTGATAACTTCATTGATGTCAAATTTTATTAAAATAAATTTTTTGCATTTACTAATTTAATATATATATTTTTTGCATTTAATAATTTAATATATATGTACGCTATATATATATATATCGTTTTTTCATTTCCATTTCTTATTTTATTAAAATCTTTCAAAATTTCTTCATTTATTTTTACTTGAACTAATATGAATATACTACAAATTTGCATATTTTATGCGCAAGAGTAAAATTCTCTAAAAATTTATATGCATATGATAAAAATGATTTGACGAAAGTTTCTCAACTAAGCTAAATAATGAAATTAAGAATGACTAAATAACTTTAGAGAATGTACATAAATTTGCATAAATGTTAAACTGTTTTTAATTTTGCCTCTTGAAAAGAATAAATTAAATGAATAAATGAAAGAATGAAAGGACTGATTGTCAACAGATACTATCGCATTATTGATAATTTTTCTTTTTGTTTACCTTTTCCCTTTTCGATTAATTAACAAAATAATTAACATTTTGGAATGAAATGTAAAAATAAATAAATGGTAAATTACCATATGATAAGTGATAATAGATTTTTAAGAACAAATTATGGTGATAAATATTGGTTAAAACTAAGTGATAAATATTAGTTAGCTAAGGTGAAAAATTTTATTAATTATTAGTCAAGATGATAAATTCAGATAAGAATTACGGTTAAGATTTGATTTATATCCTACTGAAATATTTTACTTTGGCATAACTTTGATATCAATCAACTTAATTAATTAAATTAGATTACATTGATAAATTTTGATAATTATGATATATAATTATATATGTATATATATGATAATTCAAGATTCATGAAATATCGAATTTACAGCCATTTTTCTCCGCGTAAATGAAATGGTACATTAGGGATATCTCGGGAATTTCAAGTAAATGAAATGGTACATTAGGGATATCTCGGGAATTTCAAGTAAATGAATATGATTTAATTATTATTATATAATAGAGTAAAATATCGTGTTTTTTTTCTTTTCTTTCCTTTAATTTTTTTAAATTATCGTGTTTTTTTTTCTTAATTTCTTTAGTATGTTCGTTGTTTTTTTTCCTTTTTTCTTTAATTTCCTTAAATATCGTGTTTTATTTTCTTTTTTTTCTTAATTTCTCTAAATCTTCTTTATGGAATGGAAATTTTTACCTGTTAGAGAGAGCGAGAAAAAAAAAGGAAATCTCTTTTCGTTTTTTTTTCTATTTTCTTAAAATAATCCATAAATTATTGCACTTATATTTATTTGAACTAAAAATTCTCTTTTTTTTTTTTCCCAAACATTTTATCTGAAGAAAAAATATTGAGAAAGAGGAGTGGGAGGAAAAAAAAGAAAGAGATAGAAAGGATTAGACAAAAAAGGAAAGAAAAAATGAGAATGAAATGAAAGAGAGTTAAAATATTATTACTCTTCATTTCATCACTGATAATAATTTCTCTATGC
>NW_018108363.1:43290-47162 GCF_000183805.2 Loa loa | reverse complement strand
ATTTATTCATTAAGATTAAATAATTTGAAATATTTATCTTTTCTGATTATATCAATTATATTTATCTTCTGATTATATCAATTTCTTTTTTTCGTTATCTTTCGATTATATCAACATATTTTTAAATTTAGTATTTATGCAATTAGTTTAATTTTGTTCCTTTTGTTCTTTGATCATTTCTTCTTTTTATGTATATATGATTAAATTTAATTATTAATTTTTTTTTAATCATATCATATCATTATTGTTATCTCTTCCAATTGCTAATTTTTCATCGTTTTTCTTTTCTTTTTCATGCATATGATTTAATTTAAGTAATTTAGTTTTTTTTTTTATCATATCATCATTGCTATCTCTTTCAATCCCTTATTTTTCTTTAATATTTTATCATATAATATCATATCATTACTGTTATTTCTTCCTTTCAATTCCTAATTTCTCTTCGTTTTACTTTTTCTTACGTATTTTATCATATAATATCATATCACTACTGTTATTTCTTCCTTTCAATTCTTAATTTCTCTTCGTTTTACTTTTTCTTACGTACGGTTTAATTTAACTAATACACTTTTTTTTTTTTTATCATATCATATCATATCATGTCATTACTGTTATTTCTTTTAATTTCTAATTTTCTTCATTTTTCTCTTCCTTTTCATATGCAAATTAAACTTGATTAATACAATTTTTTAAAAAATCATATTACTGTTATCTCTACCGATTTTTTTTTTTATTTTCACATGTACAATTTAATTTAATTAATCGCTTTTTTTAAAATCATATCATATCATATCATTACTGTTATCTCTTTCATTTCCTAACTTTTTCACTCATTTATTTATCATTTTTGTTATATAAATATAATAATAAATAAGCGAAAGAAATAAAAAATTATTAATTGAAGATAAGAAATTAAGAATAAATTTAAGAGAAGGGATGAATATATCAGCATTGGTGTATTATGTGTGTTGAAATTTTTGTTAAATTCACTTTTAAAATATATTTTTTTATCAAGACATGAATTGAATTATATTAATTAAATAATTAAATTTGATAAATTATTACAAAACAAGAAAGATTTATGCTTCCGTCCTTTTTTTTTACCAAAAATTTAAACATAATTTCTAATAGAATTATAAATATCGGAAATTATAAATATAAAAATTATAAATATAAGAATTATAAATACAATATAAATATAGGAAGGAGAAAAAAAAGTGCAATCAATAATAATTTGAACTTTTTTGATAAATTCCAATCATTCTATTATAAATTTTTATTCGAATAGATAGAAATGATTTACTTTTATCGAGTAAATTTCAATTTCAATTATGAGAAGAACAGAAAGTGAAAGAGTGATTAGATAACAGTCAATTAAAGAATATTTGCTATATTTAGTATCGAATATTCTTAAATCATTAAACATTATCAAAAATGAGCACTGAAAAAGAAAAAATTTGAAATGGAGTAATTTTGTAAATTCCATTATGGAATTTAAAATACTTTGATTGATTGTTTCATAATGATAGTTTTAATTTCCCAAGACGTTTACTTATCACTGGATGCTTTATCACCTAGAAGTTTGCTTATCACCTAATCAATGTTAATTGAATTGTTGTAAATTTTTCGTGAAATATTTTATGAAATAAAATAATAAATGAATTGTTTGTTTATGTTAGAATCAATTTCAAAGTAATCATTTACTTACTTGAAATCAAAATTTGATATGATTGCTTAAAAAAAGATATACATGTATGAGTCATTTTTCCAATCAGAATTCATTCAGGGTAGTTATTTCTTGAAATCAAACGATAAAATGATTATCTGATACTACTAATGCTTAATAATATGGTAATTATATAATATGCTGATAAGATGATAATGTGATGATAAAAAAAAATCCAAGAGATATGCAAATTATTTCCTCAAGAAATATGCAAATTATTTCCATTGTTTCATTTTAAATATTATATATGACACATATTTCGATTATTTCATTTCCAATATAATTATATAATGGTTGTAAAAATTAAGTATTCTCAATATAACTTCTATTCTTTTTATTCTTTTTTTTTCTTATTGTCAGTCATTTTCATATAAACCGCACTTTTTAGAAAAAAAAAAAATTTATCGCATCATTCATCAATAAACTGTTCTATTTCAATTAGCTTAATTGCTAAAATTCTAATCCATCATTTATTTATTATTCTTCTTTTTTTCTTTTTCTGTCATAAAAATGAAAAAGTAATTATTGATTATTAATTATTGATTATTGATTTTTCAATTATTGATTTTTTGATCCTTAAATAAATCTATCATCATTTATTTATTATTCTTCTTTTTTTTCTTTTTATGTCATAAAAATGAAAAAGTAATTATTGATTATTGATTTTTAATTATTGATTTTTTGATCCTTAAATAAATCTATTAATAGTTCAATCCAATTTATCTAACTAATATTTGTCATAAACTAATCACATAACGTTAAATATAATAATTATTACAAAATATTTAATCAATAAATTCGGCCAAATCGTATCATTTTTTTTTTGTCTAAATGAATACATACAACATTTATTACAATTACATATGATCTATTATTAGAATGTGAAATTTAAATAAACATAAATTTTATAATTATTTAAAATTTTTAAATTGTTTACTTTATACTTGTATATATGAATAAAAATTGAGCGTTTAGTGTTAAATTTATCTTTTTTTTTCTTTTAATTAAATTTTGTTATTTTTCATATCAATGATAGCCATATATATGCGTGTATATGTAAATTTAATCTTTAACCTATTATCAAATGATTAATAGAAATATGTAAAGTTTGCAAAACATATTGATAATTATTTGAATAATGAATTATTAAAATAGCAATAAAATTGTACAAAGATATTCAAGGTGGGAAATATCACTTTATTTTTAATCTTTTTAAAGCATATTTGAAAAACAAATACGGTTAAAACTAATAATAAACCGAATAATTTGCATAATTTCCATAGTATGGAATAAATTTCATTCTCAGATGCACTTTTTTTTTTTTGTTCATTTGACATTAAGTTAATATTAGAGGTAAAAAGGTAAACAAAAATTTTTGTTTATTTTTTTTCTAAATTCATATTAACAATTAATTGATAGATTACATATGTCACAGAATATATTGTCATATAAAATGATGATAGTATTAGCAAACTTTTCATTCATTTATTTATTCATTTCTTACTACAAATCATTCATCTATTGAAAATCACTGATTATTAATTATGAAATACTAATCATTTAATCATTTAAAAGCTTATTCAATTATGAGAAACATATCATAAGGAGGAATTATTCAATGCAAGAGGAAAACAAACTTGAAAGATAAATGTTATAAATGTATAACTTAAAAATATTTGATAATCAGTAGATTGTTAGGCAGTAAAGATTTACTCCATTTGATAAGTTATCACTTTTTATCTTTTTTTTTTCTCTGAAATAATTTTTATTATCCTATTAGCATAGTGATAAAAATTATTTTCGTCTCCAGCATATTAATGTTTAATAATAATCCAATGATTGTTTTCGTTGTTATTTTACTATTATTATTTTAGTTTTCTATTACTATTATTATAGTTATTATTTTTATCAATAACGATGTTATTATCTATCCTTATAATTGTTAATTATTAAATTGTAAGCACAACAAATAATAATAATAATGATAATAATAATAATAATAATAATAATAATAATAATAATAATAATAATAACAATAAAATAATAGGTAATAATAATAATAATAATAATAAATAATAATAATAATAATAATAATAATAATAATAATAATAATAATAATAATAATAATAATAATAATAATAATAAT
>NW_018108363.1:39540-42537 GCF_000183805.2 Loa loa | reverse complement strand
CCAAATTTAATTATATCATTTTTATAAAAAAAATTAAAATTTAATTATATTCTAAAATATTTATTCACTAATATTATCGATATTACTATCTTTATTGCTATTAGAAATTATTGATATTTGGAATGATTCAATTATTTTAATCAAATTTTGCCTAAATTACAAAATTATTTCTTCAATACATGAAATGCTTTTTTTTTTCTTTTTTTTTTGGTGAAATAAAATGAGAAGAGGAAAATGATATATTTAGTAATGTTACTTGATAAAGAGATAATGTTAGTGATGTTGTTTGATAAGGAGATAATACTAGCGACGTTATTTGATAAAGAGATAATATTAGTGAAGTTATTTGGTAAAGAGATAATATTAGTGATGTTGTGTTATAAAGACATAATATTAGCGATGTCATTTGATAAAGAAATAATGTTGGTGATGTTATTTGATAAAAAGATAATATTAGTGACGTTATTTGATAAAGAGATAATATTAGTGATGTTATTTGATAAATGGATAATGTTAGTGATGTTGTGCGATAAAGGGATAATATTATTGATGTTATCTGATAAAGAGATAATATTAGTGATATTGTGTGACAAAGTGATAATATTAGTGATATTATTTGATAAAGAGATAATATGGTTTGTATATTCTTAATTACATATCTTTTCATATATTCTTTATATACTTTCATATATCCTTTATATTACTTTATATGCTTCATTAATATATAGTTAATTATTATCAATTGAAATGTTGTGACACCTTTACTTTTACCGTATTATGATATCTTATTATTTAATTACATCTTATATAGCACATTAACCTTTTTGATTTTGAACCAAATAATCAACTTATACCAATGTAAAATTCAACAATTATCACCTTGGATTTGATAAAGTGATAAAAATCTGATATATCCTAAATTATCATTAATCAAAATCTTACACGGTTTTTATCATACTACAATGTCCTATCATGTAATTTAAGCTCTTTTCAATTTCAAACTAATTAACTGACTTATTTTTTGCAATATTCAAATGATTCTATATGGTTTGTATATTCTCAATTGCATATCATTTCATATATTCACTTTATTATTATTATTACTTTTAGTATATTTTGTTTTCGAAATTTTTTTCACTTAATTTTTTAAATATAAAAAAGTAAAATTTGCTAATTACAAAGAAAAAAAAGCTCCTTTATTTTCTATTTTTTAAAATCAATCGCTATTATGAATTATTATAAGCAAATACAAAAAGATGATTAATTTTTGATTTAACTAAGAAACTAATTGAAAAATTATTATGGAATAACTAAAAAAAAACATATGTTTGCATGGGAGAAAAAAAAGAAAAGGACCTTATTTCTTTCGATCATTTTATTATTTCAAATTGATATTAGCTAATTAGTCGAGCTAACAGCTAGTGCTAAAAAAAGATTAGAAAAGTATTTCTTTTTGGGTTTTTTTTTGCCGGAAAAAAAAGAATGACAATAAAAATTTGTGCATATAAAAGGAATTTGAACCATTAGAAAATTGCAATAACTCTTTTTTTCTTTTTTTTTTCTTTTTTAGTTCCTCTAATATTTGTTATTTCACTTATATAATTGGTGCTAATTGTTAGCTTGGCTAATTGTTAGTTGTTTTTTTATAATTAATTAGTTATTTCTAGTTTGAAATATTCGTTTTAGCATGGTGTTTTGTTTTAAAGGCAATATTTACATGTTTTCAAAAATTTATCTTTTAATTACCACTCATTTAATTATTTACTAACCATAATTATTTTAAAACAACATCGCAAATTTTTTTTTCTATACCTAAAAAACCAAAAAAAAAAACTAAACTGTACTTAAAAAAAAATGATAAATTATTAATGATCATTCAAAAAATGAAACGAAGATTTTTTTTTTTTTTTTTTGATACCAATTATCCCATAATTTTTTCATATTTTATTTTTGAATCATTAATAGAAAATTTGAATAAAAAAAAAAAAAAAAAAAAGAATTACATTTCATTCGCGAATAATACTTTACTTTATGAAAGAGTACGATTCAATATTTTCATTCAATTAATTTTTTTTTTTGCCTTTTTAGTTTTAATTTCAATAAGTAGAATTATTTTATTTTTTTTTAGAACATGAAGTGCATTGAATTAAAGAATTCTTTTTTAAATGTTAAAATGATTTAACTTTTAAAAATTTTAACAAAATTAATTTAAGGATGGCTAGTTTTTTTTTTTTTTTTTGTAAATTACTTTTAAATAATAATATTTATTTAATAAATGTATCGAGTTTTTTTTTTTTTTGTTCATCAAAAGTACAAAGATTTAATTATATTAAAAAAGTGGGAAGAGCACAACAAAGGTGGAGAGTGGATAAAATGAAGGAGGAAAAAAAAAATTAAAATGGAATGTTTAATACGTAATTTGACAATGTTCATTTAATCATTAATAAATATCTTCTTAAAGAGAAGACTAACTCATTGACATTACTTCCTTGTCAACCTCGTTGATACCGTTTCCATGGGAATATTCTCTAATTTTTAATAAGGCTTAAAAAAAAAGAAAAAATATCTGTTGTTTATTTCATTATTTCATTCATAGGATGTATTAATTTCATGGGATAAATGAACGAATGAATGAATGAATGAATGAATGAATTGAACGACTGAGTGAATGAATGAATGAATGAATGAATGAATCATTAAATAGTACAATTTATTGAATACAAATTATAAATGTATATTAATAGATAATTTAGCAATATTTGTACTTGTTTACTTATTATTATTATTGTTTTTATTATTATTATTATTATTATGACTATTATTATTATTATTATTATTATTATTATTATTATTATTATTATTATTATTATTATTATTATTATTATTATTATTATTATTATTATTATTATTATTATTATTATTATTATTATTATTATTATTATTATTATTATTATTATTATTATTATTATTATTATTATTATTATTATTATTATTATT
>NW_018108363.1:36438-39309 GCF_000183805.2 Loa loa | reverse complement strand
AAAACACAAAAACAAACTTTTTTTAATTTTTTTAATTTATATTTTTAATATATTTTCATTCCATTTTTTTTATGATGGTGATTATTACATTATAAACATAATTGAAATATATGATACGTATGATTAGAGGAATAATGGAATACTTAAATCTTTAATAGATATTATAATTACTTATCATGTTAATCATTGCTATAATTTTAGCTCAATTAAAATACATATTGATCGTTGTCTTTGGTTTTTTTTTTTTTTTTTTTTAAAATTATATCATATATGTTAACTGTCACTTGTAGATGTGAATTACTTTTAATCGATGAATATGTGAAGTATAATTGTCAAACTTTTAAAAGTTACTAATTGGTAGAGAAAAAGAAAAATGATGTATTCCAAAAAATCAATTGAAATTTATACTTTTATAAATGTCACATTTAAATCTAATCTGATAAAAGGTTTAAGTTTAAGTGCTAATTTTAATCTTTTTCAAAGTAAACATTTTACTATACTTAAATTATTAGATTTTTTCCATTTTAATTATCAAATTTTATGTTTCTAATAAATTTAAAATAGCATGATATGTTCGGGTGCAAATTTGGCATAATAAAAGTATAATTCTAAGTGTTAATTTAATTTGGAAATATGAAATTAAATTATTCAAATGACAACATTTAATATTTTATTGCGATGCAATATATTTCAAAAAAAAAGTGTGGAAAATTCAGCTATATTACATTTCTTGAATTATATACATTGTGATAAAATAAATTATTAAATGTTATTATTTGAATTAATTTAATTCAATATTTTTAATAATTAAGCATAAAATGATAATGTTCATGGATTATCATTTCGATAAAATCTTTAACTATTTAACTGTTAATGTACATCAATATTAGTTGTCAACAATTGTCACCTGCGTCAATTATGACCAACATAATGATGAACGCCATGACGTCTTTATAATTTTAAGCACTAAAATATTGTTGTTAGCAATCTTTCATTAGCTTTAAAAATGTGGCACAAAAAAAAATAAAGTTTTTTCTTTTTTTTTTCTGTATGTCAAAAGGAATTGTAAATTTTATCGCAATTTCCTTTTTTTTTTTTTTGTCTTACACTTATGACGTTGGTGAAATTTCAAATAAATTATTAAATTTCAATTTGATAAAATATTTTTGAATAAATTATTCAATGCTATTTGAATTCATCGAAGATTTATTGTATTATTTTATTTTACTTTATTTTATTTTTTAAAAAATATATGAAAAAATTTGATAAAGATAAAATAATACATAATATTTATTATTGTAATGTTATCAACTAAAAGATTCCCCAAATAAAACTAATGAAAATTATAGAGTTTCTGACTAAAAAAATCATTTCATTATAATTAAAATAAATAAATTGATCCTTTTTAAAATTATTATTTTAGGATAATAATAAAATTCAAATTTCTAATTTTTTTTTTTGACATCAAATTTGTCTTTTCCATGTAATTCAAATTTAAAAAAAAAAGAAATATTAGTCATGTTTCATATTTTTCCTTAAGAGAATTATAAATTATAAAAAAAAATATTTTTCGATTTTTCTATAATGCATTTTTGTTTTTTTATTTTTTTGAATAGTTTTCTTTTTTTCTTCTCAATTTGTATGATGTAAATTGACATTGACGAATTTTAATTTAATTTATATTCATTTTCTTTTTTGCTTATTTAGAAATTACGTGCAACATATGCGGCAGAGGACTTAGCAACAATATCATCAGCGAAATCATTAACCGATTTATATCCTCAATCACAACAACAACAACAACAACAACAGCCGCAATATAAATTAGAAATTGATAATAATGTCATCGTAACAAATGATTCAACAGATACCGGTAATACAGTACAACCATCAACATTATTAACTAGTTCTGGTATCAATAACGATCGACGAGTTTTTTTTCAAGACGAATTACCTGAATCTACTACAACCCGATCACTACTACCTACTGAGGTTTGTTATTATCAATCATTATTATTAGATAAAGCAAAAAAAAAAAATTCTGATATAGGTGATATTTTGTTATCTGATTAGGATATTAATTCTTATTAATCAAATTGGATTAATTAGTAATAAATTCATAGAAATCTCAAAATCTTTGCAAAACTAAATAATATTGCACGTGTTTGATTTCAATAAAATAGAAAATTTGCAAAAAATGAGAAATTTTCAGAAAATAAATAAATAAAATCGAAAAATTTCCCTTTTTCCTTTATTTTTCTAAAATTACAATAAATATAAAAATCTTAAATTTAGAAAAATTATTGATATTATTTGAAGGATAAAAAAAAAAACGATTAATACTTTTGAGGAATTTTAATTTCCTTTGCTTTTATTCGATTTCAAATTACTCGTTTTTTTCGTTTATATTTTTATTAGAAACATAAGAATTTTCCGATGCATTTTCTGTAGTTATGTAAATTAATAAATTAATAAACGAAATGCTTAAATTTGTTGGTAATTTTTCATTAAATTAAATCTTATTGAAATGGGATTATTTCAAAAAAAATTTTGTTTATTTTATTTTTAATTGGTAAAATATGAACACACACAACAAAAAAAAAAAAGAAGTAACAACCTAACAAAATTGTACTATTTTTTGATTCCACCTTATATTTCTTGAATTTTTATCTTTTTCCAAAAAAAAAAATCGTCTCAGTTTAATGATTAGCAAAATCTTTTAAGCAAAAATTTCAAACTGTTTACTTTAATTCGAAAAAAATCACATCCAATATTTTGTAAATATGGACAATAAATATGCCAAGGAAAATTTGATCAACAAAAAGAGAAGTAATTTTTAAAATTAAATTATTTTTTATTTTTTCATTCTTT
>NW_018108363.1:34352-35760 GCF_000183805.2 Loa loa | reverse complement strand
AAATATTTGTATTTACTTTTCATTTTTTACCAAAATTAATATAATCTTTTAAATTTTTCTTAATTTCATATGATTTTTATGTATTTTTAATAATTATTTTATTTTAATTGTATTTAGCAATTATCACATATATTTTGATAAGATTTGTTGATAATATCTCTTACCATTACTTTTATTATGTTTATTAGGTAAATCTATCGGTTTAGCATATAATGTAATGAAATTTCGGATAACTGATTTTTTTTTTTCAAATCTATAAATGATTATTTTATTTGATATAAGATTAGTAAACTAATAAAGAGTATCAAAAATTTGACTTACATTAAAATTTATTATTAAAATGCAAAATTGTTATAAAATTTATATTTTTTAATTTTTTATGAGAAAAATTTTTTATGGTATAATTATTAAAATGTTTATTCATTATTTAAGTCAATAATTTCGTATACTTATTTAGACTTATAATGGTATTGATGTGTCTCGCGTTAAGTGTCTTCTCAACAATGCCCGATTTTGAAGAGCAAGCAACATTAATTCTTTATTATATTGTATGCTTTTTTCATCATCTTTTTTTTTCCAAAAAATTTTGAACTAATTTTTTGCATGGAATATGATAATTAGCTAAATAAATTAGTTTATTTTCATTAATTAATTAAATTATTTCTTTTCTTTGTCAATAATAAATTCGATTTATATTAAGAATTAAATAAATGTGTAAATTTAAATGAACATTTCTTTCTTATCATTTTTCTTTCTTTTGTAACTTTTCAATTATCAAATATTTTCCTAAATGAATAAGGAAAAATTTTAAGGAAAATTTTTCAATTCCTTCCATAATATATCATAATATGATAAGAATTATTATAAAATTTACTAACAAATTGAAATACTTAATTAATTTAAATCATACATTCATGATTATCAGCAAATTATGACATTAAATGATAATTTAAAATATTTAGTCATTAAATGAATAAGATTATCAATTAATTTGAAATTTTATATATTCATTGTTACTTTATAAACATACTGTAAATAATGATAATTTTTCAAATATTTAATAATAAATGTTTAGGAGATAGTATTTGTATTTTGGTTAGCAATGGAATATATATTTCGAGTTTGGTCATCCGGTTGTCGTTCACGTTATCGTGGCATATCAGGCCGTATACGTTTTGCTACCTCTGCCTATTGTATTATTGGTTAGTCTTTTATTAAGATAATTAATAACAATAATAATAATAAAAATAATAATAATAATGATAATAATAATAATAATGATAATAATGATAATAATAATAATAATAATAATAATAATAATAATAATAATAATAATAATAATAATAATGATAATAATAATAATGATAATGATAATAATAATAATAATAATAACAATAATAATAATAAT
>NW_018108363.1:27892-33262 GCF_000183805.2 Loa loa | reverse complement strand
TAATAATAATAATAATAATAATAATAATAATAATAATAATAATAATAATAATAATAATAATAATAATAATAATAATAATAATAATAATAATAATAGTAATGATAACAAAGCAATAATAATAATACCAAAAATAGTATTCGTTAAAAGATTTCAAGACAAAATTTTATTTTAATCATATGATATCATGATATTAGCTTAGCTTTCTGCTATTATCACATTATATTTATCAAAGTTAAATTAAAAAAAAGAGAAATTTAGAAAAAAATAAAGAAAATAATTGTTTTACTGGGTAATAATAACAACCGGAAAATTATTGACTAAATGATTTCTCTGTTTTTAATTCTTTCGTAATATTGCTAAAATTATAAATTATTCTTTAAAAAGTTTCATAATATTTTAAGACTTTATAAAAAAAGAATAAAATTTAGTTTTTTTTTTCTTTTGGAAATAAATTTCTTTTTTTTCAGATATTATTGTTATTATAGCATCAATCATAGTTTTATGTATTGGTGCAACTGGACAGGTTAAAATTTTTCATTCTTATTTCATTAATAACTGTTAACGATCAAATGATCATCGATTAAAATATATCAATTCTTCAAGATATTTTTATTAATCGCAAAAAAGGAAGAAAAATATAAGCAAAACAAGAAGCAAATAAATCGATAAATACATTTATGATCTAAAATTGATAAAAGATAAATTTCAAATTATAAATTAAAATTTAATATAGTTGAATTGAAATAGTTATAACATTAGAAATGAAAAAAAACAAAAAAAAGATGTTAAATAACCAAATAAAAGTTTCTTTTTTTTAATTTTCTTACCTGCAATAGCTCTTTTTTTTTGAAAGCTAATAAAAATATCAGTTATTAAATTTGAAATTTTCATCATAAAATATTTGCATTCGAAATAATTTTGAATTTTCCTCTTCTTTTTTTCCTTTTTTCTTTTTTGTAATTTCAGCTATCAGATATATAGCATTATGTGAGAAAATTTTTTCAATTTGCCATTTTAAATGTTTTATTTAATTATTTGAATCTCATTTTATTCCATGCTATTTCATTCTATACCATTTTTTTTCTCATCAATTTTGATTTCAAAAATTTTTATCAAATTAAGTTTCAAAGAATAAAGAAAAAAAAAGGTGTATGTATATAAAATTTAAAGAAATAGGTATTCTCAAATATTTTCTTTTTTAGTACATCAAAGATCAATACAAATCAATATTGCCTAATCGAATATACAATTTTGTTGAATACTAATTAAGGATTTCGTCTTTTATTTTTATTTTTGTTTTTTTTTTTAAATAACAAAAAGACAAGAGGAAAAGATCTTTTTCTGTACCTAAAAATCTCATATAGCAACAAATTGTTACCAAATTGTCATCAATTCTCTGGTTTATTCTCCTTTTGGTTGTTTTAATTAAAAAATGTTGCAGCTAAAAAAGTTAGCATCATAATGCATCATTAACATTAGCCAAATTTAGCGACGAGAAAAATTATTCAAAGGTTAAAATTTTTAATTCAATTATTGTGTAAGAAAAGAAAAAGAAAATTTTTCGAATTAGCAAAAATTTCATTCTTCTTTTTTTTTTAAATTTCAATATTGCCATCTTTTAATGTGAAATATATAATAATAGATTTGATACATGATAATTTTTCTAAAATATATGATGACATCAGCTTCCAACATAGTGATTTATTATACTAAAATTTCAATCTTATAATTGAAATGATAACTTTTGATAATGATTTGTGGTGGTTTATTTCAATTAGTCATGTGATAATAATTAATTAATATTTGCATATGCATAGTGAAAAGCTCTATTTTTCTGCTCTTAGAAAATTTTTTTTCACTATTTGATTTGATTTTATGAATTTTCTATATTTCGGACATTTTCATTTTTTTTTTTTTTTTGCGAAATTAAAACGAAGTTTTAAGAAGTTTCTTTTTTTTTAAATTGATAGATTACGTTAATTAATAACACAACAATTCAATTATCATCATGATAATATCATCATGACATTATTAATGAATAAGCTTAAAAAGGAACACAGTTATTTATTTTTATTTTTTCCACAAAGCCATAATCTGTTGAACATTTAATAATGACGAAGAATGAAATATAATGAAAAGAAATAATTATTTTTAAAAAAAATAATTTCTTTTTAAAAATTATTTAGTATAGAATTTAATTTTTTTAATAAAAATTACAATCATGAAATTATTATCATTGTCAATTATCATCATGAAATAATTGTCATCGTCAATTGTCAACATGTGATCATTATTTCGCTTTTATCATTTTAAGTAGGATTCAGAACTTTTTTCAAAGTAAGCTATTCGTAATGTTTCGAAAAGGAATATAATAAATTCCTAAGATATTTTTTTTCTTAAAAATGAAATAAATTTTGCATTCATCATTTTTATTTTTCAAAAATGATTTGCAATACAATTTGCAATAATCTTCAAAGAAAAAAAAATTAATTTAAAAAATTTCTTTTCTTTTAAAAATGTAATATATAAATTTGATGTTTAATACTCATTGTTTTTAATTAAATTCGACAGAAAATTTATTAAATTCTATCTTTTGCTATTTTTCTTACCAATTTGAATTTGAATTAGTTTTCTTTCTTTCTTTTTTTCTTCTTTTTTTTAAAGAAAAAAATGCAAAACTTAGTTCACTTTCTTTTTAAATTATTAATGATAAGCATGGAATCTATTTAAATATCATAAAAGTTTATTTGTTGCAATGAATTAATTTTTTAAAACTTCTTTAAAGTTTACCAAACAAAAAAAAAAAAAGGAACGAATAAAATGTAAAATCAGACGACATTAAAATGTAAAACCAAACGACATTCCTTCCTCTCTTCAAAAAAAAAAAAAGAAAAAAAACGTAAAAAGGAATAAGTTGATTAGTTTGGTTTACAGATTTTCCTTAATTAAACAATTAATTGAAATCCAAATTTTACTACAATCTTTTATTATTCAATTATAATTTGTAGGAGTTCTTTTCTAGTTTCATATTTTATTATATAACATTCATTAAACGATTAAGATTTTCATGATAATTTAAAAAAAAAAACTTATTTCTTCCATGTTTTAATTGTTTGTAAAAATTAAAAAGTATATTAGTGATAAATTTGAAGTATGTAATTAATTAATGTCTTTTAAATTTTCCAATATTTTAAAAAGCACTATTTCTTATTCAAATAGCAAATAAAATTATTAATTAAAATCTTAATTTATAATACAAACCTCACATTATAATATAATCATGCTATTACAAATAAATTTTTTGAAACTAAATTTCAAATTTTATTTCATAATTTAATTTTTTATTTACAGGTATTTGCAGCATCAGCAATACGTGGCTTAAGATTTTTTCAAATTCTGCGTATGCTACGCATTGATCGACGAGCAGGTACATGGAAATTACTGGGCTCCGTTATTTGGGCTCATCGTCAGGTTTTAACAAATTTTATTAATTATTAGAAAAAAAAAATTGATTTGATTTGAATTTTTTTTTTGGTGAAATTAAATTTATTGCATATTTAAAACATTGGTTTATTTATTTATTTATTTCTATTTTTTTTGGGTAGAAAAAATTATTTATCAGATAAAGATAAGCCTAAAAAAATTATAACATAGATTTTGCGCATATATGAATGATTAATTCTATTTCAGTAAATTTAGATAAATATATCTGTTAGGCATGAATGACCGTTACATATCAAACATCCTGAATAATTAATTATTCAAAAATCAATTTGTTTCTTTTTTTTTATTTTGAAAAATTTAATTAAATAAATGAAAATGTTTAATTTGCAATATTTGCTATCATATGTCTTTTTTTTTTTTGTTAAATTATTGCTTATCGTTTAAATTATTTCAGGAATTGCTCACAACTTTATATATTGGTTTTCTTGGACTTATCTTTTCCTCATTTCTTGTTTACCTTTGTGAAAAGAGTACCAATGAGAAATATGCAACATTTGCGGATGCTCTTTGGTGGGGAGTGGTAAATTATTATATCTTTTATCATAACATCATATTTATCATAATATCATATCTTTTATCATAATATCATATTGTAGTTGTAATTACATTTGTTTCATTCGAAAACAAAAGAAAGAATTAATCAATTTTATGAATTTTTTTTTTTTCACCATTAGTAAATTGATTAATAAAATGAAAAAAATTATTTTATTTACTAGAAATTGAAATTTTGAATAGTAAATAAAATGATTTCACATGTAAAGAAAACGAGAAAAACAAACAAAGTTTATTAACAGATAACTTTATCAACTGTTGGTTACGGTGATAAGACACCAGAAACATGGCCTGGTAAAATGATTGCAGCTTTTTGCGCCCTTCTTGGCATTTCATTTTTTGCTCTTCCTGCTGTAAGTTATTTTTTTTTCCATTTTCAAAATCTACAAACGTAAATATCGTTTCAAAATATACAATATATTATTGTGATTTTTTGTAATTTCAAATGAGCGCAATTGTCTCACGTCAATATCAATGTAATAAGAAAATTTATCTTTACTACAAATTTTCCTCAATAAAACATATATAAATTTCATTTATTAATTACAAAAAACTAATATTGAAATACCAAATTCCCAATATATATTCCTTCTAATTGGAGTTTATATTTATCTACGAATAATAACAACAATAATAATAGTGATAATAATAACAATAATAGCAATAGTAATAATAACAATAATAATGACAATAATAATAATAATAACAATAATAATAACAATAATAATAATAATGATAATAATAACAGTTCTTGCATTGCAGGTAGATAATTTCCCGCTGATTCATTAATATCGTGCAAAAAATTTTTTTAAAGGGTATTTTGGGTAGTGGATTTGCTTTAAAAGTACAACAGCATCAACGTCAAAAGCATTTAATTAGACGACGTGTACCAGCTGCGCGCTTAATTCAATGTATGTGGCGGCATTATGCTGCGACACCACAAAGTTGCTCAATTGCTACCTGGCGTGTTTATTTAGCAACGATAAACTCACCGAAGTAATCAATGAACGTGTCATTTTCTTCTTTTTTTTGAGTAAAATTTTTATTTAATGTTAAAAGATAGCACTATCGATTAGATATAGTAATAATAAATAAGAATAATTGGATTAATTGATAAGGGAAAAAAAGAAAGGTTAATAGAAATGTGTATTTGTCTTTAAAAAGATTTAATTAATTAAAAATTTATGGTTTGTTTGTTAGTATTACTTGAAAAATCAATATTTATGTTCAATTTTTGAATTGTTTTAGTAACAAAAAAAATAACAAATTTCTATTCTATCATGATTTTTTTTTTTTGTTTTTATTTTATTTAAT
>NW_018108363.1:24994-27236 GCF_000183805.2 Loa loa | reverse complement strand
GTTATTTTTATAATGATCATCAAAAATAGAAATAAAATAAAAAAATCCTTCCTTAATTTTTTAATTCCTGAACTAATACTCGAAATATTTTCATTTCTAATAACTATTATTAATTAATTCAATAAATTGAATCCCTTCACGTTTGCATGTTTTGTTTTCTTATTTTTTGGTGAAATTTTTCTAACATTTTAATTTGGAATTTCTTTAATTTGTGCTATTCAAAAATTATAATTTGCATGATTATCATACAATTATGTTTTAAATTTTAAATTTCATTGAGTTATGCTATATTTTCATTAAAACGCATTGATCGTTGCAAATGCGTAGGTTAAAATTAAATTTCTTTTTTTTTTGAAAATTTTTAAAAAATGAAGCTATTCTGCTCAAACTTTGATTAACTTTTTGCCTATATTTGAAATGATTAATATATGAACAAATTCAAGTACACTAAATGAACTAACCCTTTTTGTCCAGATTTGTGTATGCTTAGTAATTAAAATTTTCAATTAGACATTTTAATTAGCGCTAATTTATTGTTTTTTCATTGGTAAAAAAAAAAAAAAGGAAGAAAAACAATTCATTGTTGCGGAACATATTGTTTTAGAAATAAAATTTCACTGATAAAGATATCGATAAGAATTAATTTCTTTTATATATTCTATTTTATTACACTATCAACTTATAATTCGTTAGAGAAAAATTTATTATCATTCGTTCATTATGATAATCAATATACAAACGAAAAAAAAAAGAAATGAAACATATCTTTATCAGTGATATACACTTACATCAAAACTAATTAATAACAAATTAATTTTTTGAAAATATAATTAATAATTATAATTAACTATATTTGCATAATAATTAAGAGATACTTGGTTGAATGGATGATTTGTGTTCAGTTGTTATTTTTCGTAGCGAAATGTTACATTTTCAGTCATGCCGTAATAGGTTATGGAAACGACAGAATTATGCAACGTCGCAATGCAGCAAATTATAATTGGCCGGAGTTATTATGCATAAAATGGTTAGAGGAAAACCGGAAATTGTACCGGATCTGCTTATTATACTCATACTATAGTTTATTAGAATGAATATCCGACAGTACAATTGTAATAACACTATCCGGTACAAAATAGTTTTCACATTAGCAGAGGTGTCCACAAAAAAAAAAAAAAAAAAAAGGAAAAAGTTCGAAAATTAAATCCATTTTCCTCTTTGGTTACTAATTTCTACGATGATTGCATTATATGGCTAATAGTGCAAGCATATTACTGTAATTAATAGTTGTATCGTTCGATTGAAATTATTAAATTAATATTCGTTTCTTGATTTTATTTTTAAGTATTTATCATAGACAAAACGTTGCTCAGTAATGATAAGCTATTGAATAATAATTACAAGTTTACATGTGAATTATAAGTTATAAGTTAATTAGAAATGAGAATTATAAGTTATGAATGCATGAAATGCAGCAGCTTTACTGAAATATCAAAATGTGAATGCTTTGTCAAATAACAAATGTAGCTTATCATCCATTTTTCTAAGATAATGAGCATATAATTAATGCAAAAGTATAAACAATTTTTAAATTTCGTATTTAATACAAATCACAACAACAATATATTAATTAGATATATTCAAATTTTTAAATTTTATATTTAATACAAATCACAATATCAATAATGTATTAATTAGATATATTCAAATTTCTAAATTTTATATTTAATACAAATCACAATATCAACAATGTATTAATTGTATATATTCAAATTTTTAAATTTTATATTTAATACAAATCACAATATCAACAATGTATTGATTAGATATATTCAAATTTTTAAATGTTATAGCTCTCTTTTTTATGATAATATCTAAATTGAAATAAGAAAGTAATCGGCAGAAAATTGCACTTTCAAGGATGAATGACGAAAAAAAAAAGAAAAATGACATATAAATCAATGAATTTATTTGGGAATGTATAATGTAAGAAAGTTATTGTCATATTTTAAAATTATCAATAAATTCAATAAATTTTGGTCAATGAATTTTGGTTCAAAAATTGTCAATAAATTCAATAAATTTTGGTTTTCAAAGTCAATAAACTTCGGTTTTTTTCTTTTTCATTTTTTCCGTTTTTTTCTTCTAAACTTTTAGCTAAATAATTACCATAGTTCATTTCATCAACATCATCTCTTTATACTTTGATAGGATAAAATAATTTGAAAATTTTAATCTTTCC
>NW_018108363.1:20795-23810 GCF_000183805.2 Loa loa | reverse complement strand
TTTTGTTTGTCGTCTATCAGTCAGTTTTTTTACCCTACAAATAATGCTTTTCAATTTACTAACTCTTACTGCTTTTCACTTTGTCTGTGTGGTTATTAGTGTGTATTAGCATTTGCTTTTGCTTCTTCAGAAAATCTACAATCACCAGAAGATTCCGCGGAACCGAATCAATCGTTATCATTATGCAAATATTTAACAGAAGAGGATGGTGATTATATGATTGGTGATTATAATTTGGTAATGGCACCGCTTTATCATTGGTGGGAAAAGATGCAACAAAAATATCGGGAAACAGATGAACGTGAAGGAACGGAACATACAATGTGGGATCATTTAGGTTCCTGTGCATCACTCACAAAATCTCGACGTCTACGTCGTGAACCCCATGTTGACATCTACAATATTGGTATTTTAATCAAAAAATTCACCAAATAACATATTTCTTATTTTCCCTTTTTTTTTTTTTTTTTTGGCTATTGCTAATAACATGCATGCAATGCATATATTTACCATTCTATTTGTTTTGAAAATTTAATTTTTACTATATTTGAAATCATTTATTTCAAGTATCTTTGCTTATCATTTATTCTGCTTATTTTTCTTTTTTCTTTTTCTTTTTTTTTTTTTTTTGCTTTTAAACATTATAATAATACGAACTAATGATGCATGCATTCATTGATAAAGTTATAATTTATTCCTAAATAGCATGCTGTACCTACCAATCTTTTCCTTGGTATATCCTGATATTATTCGGGATAATGCATTCAAAAATCTTTAATTAAACTTCATCTTTCATATTTTTTTCAAAAAATTTTCTATTATAAATATATCTTTCAACTTTTTTTATAATTACAAATTTCATTTTATATATTATTTCAGATGATGATTCACCATCATTACAACCAAAATCAATGGATGAATTTACTCCATCACTTAAAAATGTCATACGAGCAATTCGTCGTATACAACTTCTCGTTGCAAGGCGTAAATTTAAAGAAGCTTTAAAACCATATGATGTCAAAGATGTCATTGAGCAATATTCTGCTGGACATGTTGATTTACAAGCACGTGTCAAACATGTGCAGCAAAGGTTAAATTATTCTATCACTGATCATAATTTTCAATAAATTTTTGCTTCTTTTATAATTAGCATAAAATTATGCAAACAACAAAATGTATTTAATTTTTACAAATTCTAATAGAAATTTAAACTAATATCTTATTATATATTGCTAGATATTGAAATGTCATAGAATTCTTCCTTTTTCTTTTTTTTTTTTGTATGACAATTTTTGTTCTGTTCTGAAATTTTAGAGATAATAGATGACGATTTAAAAAGAAAAGCCGAATTGAGTTGACATTCATAAAGATTACAATTGATTAAGCTTATCATCTATGCGATGGATTAACAAAATGAGAAAATACTTTATTCGAAAGTATAATTAATTAAAAAATAAAGAAGTAAAATTTACAATTAGATAGATATTTTTTTTTTTCTAGGTTGGATCAAATTGTTGGAAAACCAAAAGATGAAGTGAAAGTGTCCTTAACGCATCGCGTAATTGTTATGGAAATGCAGGTATACATTATGTAAATTGTTTTTTTTTTTCGTTAATTGATAAGGTGATTTTAATATGATATATTTATTCAACACTCATTTCAAATTATAAATTTTATTGTTATTTTCAAATTTTTATTAATAATTTTTGAACTTTTATGAATCAATTTTTATTAATCATTTTTTAACGGTTGTTTAATTTTTTTTTCTTTTTTAAAATTTGAACTGATGATATTATACAAGCTTATTTGATGATAATATCAATTGAATCAAAAAAAAAAAAAATGACAGCAATGATGCATTTTAGTTGTTTATTATAGATGCAAAAAATTGACAAAAAATTGGATTTATTACTTGAAATGTTTCTGGAGAATAAAAACCAAAAGAAGCAATTAGGTAATTATCCGGTTCCAATTCAAATTCCGAATTCAGCTCCACAACGTATTATAACCAATTCTGAACTTGATACATCTTCCAGAACCAAGTATGATTTACAGTAATTTTTATTTTATCAATTTTATACTATTTTCAAATTACAATTATTTAGCCTAAAATTTAATTTTAACTTAATTTTGTTGCAAATTTTCTCTTGTTACTCCATATAGATATGTTATCCATAAAATTTAATCATCCGAAACTGTTAAGAACAATTGTTAATGAATTTCTAGATCTGATAATTCAGCTTCACAATGTACCACAATACCCTTGAATAATATAGAGATGCTTCAAACAATTGATAAATCTGGTGAAGATGATGAGCATTTTCAACCACATTGTTCATTTGTTTTGGATACTGATCTTTCAGGTAGATTTAATTAAATCATATATGAAATGAAAGAATTAAAAAATACCTTTTTAATTTTTGTAAAATTATTTTAATTCACTTAATGATATTTGTTACAATCGATCGTTTGAAAGCTTAAATTCGTTAACATATTCTCCACTAAAATTAAACATATGTTTAATAAATGCTAGATAAAGTGATAAAATTTCCTCTTTTAACTCTGTATAATTATATTTGGTATATCTGAGATAAGAAAAATATTACCGGAATGGAACATATATTAAATTGATTTAGCATTTTGTGATTCATCATTTAATGTTGAATTGATAAAATGATATCTGAAACGAAATTTCAAATTTCAAGGATGTTCAGAAAATTCACAGAATACAGGATCAGCTCGTACACAATTCTGGACACCATTACAAACGCCAAAAAATATCAATCAAACGTCAATAGCGCTATCACATCATAGTGATAATGATGAATCAGAAGCGCTATTGGATAGTCATAAAGATGAGAAATCCAGTACTACACGTATTGATTTCTTTTAGGTTCATACAAAATTATCAATTATCAACATATCAATTTGCTGTAATAATTTCGTTATATAATTATCACTCACTCTCCAATTATTTCATAATATTGATTTCTTGTTTTTTTTTTTTGTTTTTTG
>NW_018108363.1:14958-20545 GCF_000183805.2 Loa loa | reverse complement strand
TTTTGTTGGGGGGTCGCAATCGATCTTTATTATCATTTTTCACAATCTTACTTTTTATTACTAAAAAAAAAAAAAAAAAATACTAAAGAAAGATGATTATTTGCAATTCGTTTACTCCATATCATATCAATATCATATCATTTTCATTTCGTTTGCGTCCCTTAGTTTTGCTCATTTTAAAATTTTGATCTTCTATTTGTCCCATTTTTCTTCATCATAAATAATTGTATTAACATATCTCGGTGCTTTAATGCCATTTTTTTTTCGCGCATAATTTGTTTTTTAATTTGTAAATTTTGTTAAATATAGCAGAATTATTACAAAAAGAAAAGAAAAAATATAGGAAAGGAAAAATTACTAACCGTGAATAAATGTTTTGCCGGATGGAAATGTATTGCATTCCGGAAAGTGTCATCTCGACTATAACAATTACGGTTGGAAAATTTCTCCTTAAATTTAATTTACAAATTAGATTATTGAAAGAATTTTTTATCACCTTATTAATTATGTATAATGCTATTCAAAACATAGCAAAATTCAAATTCTACATCATAAAGCTGCCTGATTTATCCTACTTATTTTTTCATTCCTAATTATCATTAAAATTCCATTTCAAACGAAATACAGAAAAAAGAAATTGCTCGATACCTCATCATAATCAAATTAATTCAATTATTAATTTATTATGTTTAAGCAAAAATTTATTAGAAGAAAAAAAAAAACAAAAGAAATAAATAAAAGCAATATTTTGGATCATTCTATAATCAATTATTATCGTATATTTACACAAATATTTTGATATATTTTTAATTTAATTTTTACAAAAATTTAATTCACAAATATAAATAATAATTTTACAATATTTTAAACAGAACGGGTTTACAATTTGTCATTTATTTTCTTCCCTTTTTATTATTGTCCTTGTAAAATTTTCATCTCGTACAATGATGAAATTTGTTGAAATTATCTTAATGATTATTTGATGTTTACTTTTTTGTACATTTAATTGAACTTTTTCAATTAATCATAATTGAATGCCAACAAAAAATATCATGCATATAAGTAGTTTATTTGTATTAAATGAATGCGTTATTTATAATATATACCTATATGAATACCAAATACATGTTCCAGGATAATAATATCCATCATTTTTTTCTCTTTCTCCTTTTTATTAATTAAACTTTAACATGCAATAATAAATGTATTATTTGTGTTGTTTTCCTTTAAATCAATAATTATGCTAATTATTTAGCCAATTGGAATCGTGACCAATTAAAAATATATATAATTTTTATTTCTTTTAAAATACATCAATGTTTCGGATATGTATTTTATTTGTTTTATTGTTATACCTTAATTTAGTCATCAGGATCGTTACCGTAATGTAATGTTATTTGTCTCAAGCAAAGAAGAAGAGACAGAGAAAAAGAGAGAAAGTTGTATCAAACGAAAATACCTTAATATAATTTAATCAATCATTTCATAAAAGGAAACAATCGAATGATATTTTTCAAAAGAAAAAAAAAGGAGGAAAAAGAGAGGAAGCGGAAAAACAAAACATTTTGAGCTTTCGTTACAGTACGTTCAATGTTGGAAGTAAAAAAAAAAGCATAGACAATAGGAAGAAAGATAAAAATTTTGTAAAGTATAAATTATTTGAAGAAAAAAAAAGTGAAAGGGTGAAAAATCGATAGAGAATAAATGAAAAGAAAGTCATTCTCAAAAGCTCATCTAAATAATTAAATTCATTTACTTAGGGATGCAAAAATTGATGGATGCATATCAAAAATCTGAGAATTTTACGATGACAAGTTCAGGTGATACCCTTTTCCACAAATATTTTGAGGAATTCGCAAATAAACATTTTTTTTTGTAAGCATCGGGAGTTAATAAAATTTCGACAATATCATCATCAATGTGTTTTTTTTTCTTTTTTTTAATAAAAATGAAGAGCTTCGATCTACAACAAAGTCGTAGTTTATCCTTTTTTTTATTAGATTGATTAATTAATTGATTGCTGTTTTAGTGATTTTATCTTAATATTTACAGCAAACTTTTTTGTCACTTTCAATTTAACAATAGCTTAAATGATGAATTAAAAAAAATGAGACAACGCATTGACCTTCTAATGCATGTGATATAAAAAATCACAGAATTGTTAGAATATAATATTATCGATTGACTTTTATATCATCACTTATTATATGTCTAATGACTTATGTTCCATACAAGAAATAAATAATATTTGAAATTGAGAGTTTTCAAATCTACACAGTTTACGAGAAGATCCCAAAAAACTTCTCCCAGTGGATTATAGCATGATGTTATTACATCCTATGGTTATCGATAACAATGATTAGGGAATGATTTATTGATAATGAAATGCAAGAAATACTTTAAAAGTTTTCGAATCATGAAAATCTCATAAAATTTAGATTTTAGCCCTACTTTTCTGTGATAAAATCAGTAAGCAGGAAAATGATCCTTTTATAGAACTGTCATGCATTTATCACTTCAGTCTTTTCGATCCAATCAACTAAAATGGAATTATGAGTTCAAACATTTTGTATTTCTTCACACCTGACAAAATTCAAGTCTTGTTCACCAATAATCTGATAAATTTTGGAGTTTATCAAATGATTACTGCATTGCATGTTTCTTTCACATTATCAGACAAGCATAAAACGAAGGGATTGCAAGCGAAAAAGCATAAAGTATTGCTAATCGTTATATTAACTTATTTTTTAATTAAAATCGGAATTCCTCATCCGTCAAAATATAAAATATTTTTTTAAGTACGGTGCACAAAAATGCCTGATATCAACTATTTATCAGATATTCATCAAACTACATAATAAACTGTATTAGAAACTATTCAGACAAATAGCTAGAAACAGACAAATAGCAACAAAGAGAATGGCAATTCTCTGAGGAGTTTTAGCATTCCCAATAAATTACGCGCATATTCCGCAACTTTAAAGGAAGAAATTCAACTAATATGCAGGGTTTTTTTTTCGAAATTTTATTTCTGCTTCATTTCAAATGATTGATTGATGCTAATACTCTCTAATGTTCTGTTAATATCCATAATTATTTACATCAAAACTTCATTCAAGCGAAGCTTGATATTGTTCTATTTTTACTTTTACTACACTTTTTAATTACTTTGCTTTTTTATCCTTTTATTTTGTAACTTTCCTGGTTGGTTGTATTTTATGAAATTTATTTTCAACTTGCTTTGAATCTCTCTTTGTTTACTGTATAAATGCATATCTGCCAAGATTTCGATAATTCCATTTTTCAAATTAGATAAAAAATAAGAGTATAGAATTGATGATTACATGGCTTAATGAAAATGAGATGTGATTACTTACAATATCAAACCACTAACATTCGCTTCGCTTAAATTACGACATTACACACCGTTCACTGAATTAATCGTTCAGCCAAGTGATTCTATTCGTGGACACTCCAAAATCAGACCGTTTGGAAATTCAAACATTCAAATGCAACGGTCTTTCATAAATTAAGTTAGTGTGAAATTTACTTAACTTCAGTGAAAAATAGTTAAATGGTTTTGTTCAGTGGCTAAAATGTAACCATGACGCAGTTAAAATTAACGATTTTATCAAGTGTTGATTAGTAAATATATGAATTTAAAAATGTTATGGAAATACTGGTGACACAATATTTGCACCAAAAATATGAATATGTGACTTAATTTGTGTGAAAGAACTTGACAGTTAGTTCTGTCGAATGCGAAGGAATCAGGAGAGATAATAGAAAGTTGAGCCAAAAAGGAAAACTTCAGTCAAATCCTAAGTGTCGCCGATATTCTTCAACCGTGACAAGAACTGAGGATTCTTTCTGCCTCTTCAGTTGGTAGTACCTCAAACTTGGGTAATTAAACCGTTATTACGATAAATTTATTAACATAAAACAATGAACTTACAACTATGACATCGATACAACAAATAACGAAAACACTAAAAACAAAAAAGACAAAATTACGCCCAACACCTTATACCCAACCGACCTTAATGAAACACATTTGAACAAATGGATCGGTGCTCAGAACCCTCCACTTCTTCGACCGGGAGGGTTCTTGTACCGTTTTATGATTAACAAGAATTAGCTTCCTTATGGAGCACCCATATGGAGCACCTTTATTACGATAAATTGGTTACTACAACAGTGAACTTGCAATTACGACATCGACACAACAAATTAATAACGAAAACACTAAGAACAAAAAAGACAAGATCACGCCCGATACATTATATCCAATCGACCTCAATGAAACACATTTGTAAAAATGGACCTGTGTTCAGGTCCCTCCGTTTCTTCGACTAGGAGGGTCTTTGTACCGAGATCTGCTTAGGATTCTTTGTTAGCGCAAACGTCAGACGATATTAGCATATAAAACAAAGATATCGGGCTTTCAAAAAAGAGAATTGTTGTTCCTTTCTTTCTACTCGCGATATCAGCGACATTAGCAGTTAATTTCATGCAATATCAAAAATTATGCGGAAAATTAATTAGCAAATAGGCCTGCAAAGGGAACAGTCTTCATGGTTTTAACGACTCCAAAAATGAATGGCTAATTTAGCGACGAATTCATACATTGGAACCATGCGCTCCTTTAACTCAATTACAGTGACAGTCGATGATTCGCTCCCTTTTCCATTTCCTTGCAAGTAAATCACTAAATCTATCATTTTCTAAATTTCAAAATAATAGACTACAAAGATATCATCATATCTGTTTTCGATAATTTTCCACATCAAAATTTCCATTTAATGAAAAATCATACAAACTTCAATGAAGTCTCTATACATAATACCGCCAATAGAAACTGCGTCATCAGTAAGCTCTCTGAAATTGGCTCTTTCACTGAAAGCATCGCTAAACTTTGCTTCCAAAAGGAACTTCGGTAGTTTTAGCTGAAATTCAAATAACACTGAATCGACAAAAAAAAATTCTACGACCCTCAAATTGAATGGATTGACATTTCTGAAAAAAACAAAATTTGAATTGAACGAATTTTAGCTGACATCAATTTTGGTGTAGCTTGACCAACATGTGAGAGTAGATGTTCGCCCGTCAAGTTTTTTAGAATATTGGCTATGTCAAAGCATAGTTTTGGCAAAATGAGAACCATTTCTACTTCATCACCAACATAAGGCAATTTGACAACTTGCACAGAATCATCTTCATAATACGGGAAATTTGCTCTTAATCTCATCATCAATACCTGAGAGAACAGAAATGATAACGATAGAGGAAGAAAAAGACATATTCATGTTTTGCGAGCAAGCAACATATTTTAAAATGAACAGTTGAAAGCTTCAAATTATAACATTCGAGGGAATATTCACATTTTTCGTTTCGCATTCCGAAATATGAAATGCTTCATTACGAGTCACTGTATCATCAAATTGTGTCTTCCAAATTCCACCGAAGTAAATTGCATTCAGTAGTAATATTACGATGTCCTTATTGACATCGTCTGCTGTTATTAGCTCCGTTATTTTACTCCTAGTCTTTTCGGACACCCAGTTATTAATTTCCTGAAGCAGAATTG
>NW_018108363.1:8573-14506 GCF_000183805.2 Loa loa | reverse complement strand
ACAGAGTACCGGTATTGTTGTGTGTTCGAAACGTACAACAATACCGGTACTCTGAAAGTCATTCTTTTATTATCGTCCGGATACCAAATACAATAGATATGACTTCAAACTAATTCCAATTACAATGAATGACGCCCAGATTTATACTAGTAGAAAATAGGAGAAATTTGAAAGGAGTAATTAGTGAACTGGGAGAAAATAAACGAAGAGTGTGCTGTGTGAAGTTCAATGCCGACAATGAACGAATTTCTTAAGGTCTATATAAGGAATGTGTGAAGAGAAGCAATCATTACAAATTGACATTATTCTCACAGCTACAAGAGAAATCTATGTATCCTAGTTAATTTATTTGAGAACAAGCAGCTTCGATCATCAAATCCTTTGTTTAGATTTCGGCCAGACAAAGGAATTTTAAAACAAAGAAATGCGATGCATAATAGAAATATATTTCTGTAATATAGGTTCTATAATCTATAAATTCTGTGGTGTTAATAGGTCCAGTAACTGTTCATGGAAACTTTAGCCATATATTTATATATGTAATTGCTTTCGGTTTCGATGGGATTTGAAGACATTATTTGTCGTGAAAAAAGAGTAAGAAGATGAGGGATATTATTTTTGTTAGCTGTAGAAACAGTCAAGTTTTAAAAGAGTGACTTGTAGAGTACCGGGTTCGTTGTCTGTTCGAAAAGTACAGCGGTTTATCCTTTATTGTCGTCCGGATACCAAATACAATAAAAATAGGTTCAAAGTAATTCTAATTACAGTAGAATGACGTTCAGATTAATACCAGTTGAACATCGGGAGAAATTTGGATGTAGTGATTAATGACTTGAGAGAAGAAATGAAAATTGTACTGAGTGAAGCTGAGTGTCAACTGAAAGAAATTAACAATGAATCGATGTTAGAATTTCTTATGGTTTATATAAAGAATGTGTGAAGAGGAACAATCATCACAAATTGACAGTATTCTCATAGCTGCAAAAGAAATTTACATATAAGAACAGTTTTCTTTATATAAAAAAATTTCATAGAAATTATTTTATCAAATGTGCAGCACTCTCACGGCTGTATCCAAATTTGTATATGGGATAAAGCCTTTACAAATTAGTTGCCAGATGTGCGCAAATACTCAACATCAGATAAAGCACTTTTTGACGATATGAAGGTCAGATAGCTGACTCATGACTTTAAGCAGGAGAAAAAAACAAATGTAAATGCAAACTATCTGAATGATAATTCTATGATACAACCAGTTCGGTTTTCTCAGTATTATTTGAATATTGAAAATAGAACCTCTGGACAGTTTAAATATATCATATTAAAGGAAGAAGGACGGACGTAACTACGAAAGAATTCAAAATTATGTCGAATGTGAGAAACGTTCTGTGAATTAAGCTGAAAATAGCATTTATTTGTCCCAAAAATTTATCTTATGTAAAATAGAGCATTGAAGATTATGCGAAGAATCACTTGGCAAATTGGCCTGCAAACAAAACTGTATCGGAATTCCTAACAATTGCAAAGAGGAATGGCTGATCAGCGATGAATGCCTTAGATTCCATTAACATGAGGGGCACTATATTAATCACGGTCGCAGCCGCTGATTCTGTTCCTTTTTCATTCACCTGTAAGTAAATAACCGAATCCATGGTATTTTACTATTTCAAAAAGCTGAAGCTCATTAAAAAAATCTCGCTATATCTGATTTTGGTAATTTTCCGCCAAAATTCTTATTTCATCTAACTGTCGGAAAATCCAAAGCAGTATTCCACAATGTAGCCGTGACTGACATCGAGTTGTATCTTCCCTCCTTCATCTACATTATCTGCTTAAGGATAAAAAGGCCATTATGGCAGTATAGAGTTCTGTCTATTGATCTACCGTCTGGATCTTGTGTTGTAAATCTCCGCTATTTGATTTAAATTAGTTATAAATATTTCGTTAGCTAATAAAAATATTTTGTTTGGCGTTCTATATTAAATTCGTTACTTGGAATCACAACTCAAAAGATCCCAACTATATAGCAATATTTCTTTAAGGAAAAGAAGCTTTCGTCTTCCAATAATGTTTTCGATTCAGTTTTCGTTTTTCATCCTTTCATGGCAAGCTTTCGCGACAAAAACTATCACAAACCTCAATGAAGCCTCCGTGCAAAATACCGCCAATGGTAACTGCGTCATCCGTAAGCTCTCTGAAATTGGCTCTTTCACTGAGAGCATCCCCAATGCCAATTTTCCGTAAAATTTCTTTCAAATCCAATTTTGCTTCCAAACGGAACTTCGGTAATTTCAGCTGAAATTCGATTAAAATGGAATCGACAACTTTGAAATTCTAAAATCCTTGAACCGAATGGTTTGTTAACACATCCGTAAAAAAGAAAAAAAAACAAATTTGGATTGGACAAGTTTTTACCGACACCAATTTTGGCGTAGCTTCACTAATATATGAGAGTAGATATTCGCCCGTCAAGTTTTTTAGAACATTGGATATACCAAAACGAATTCTTGGTAAAATGAGGACCATTTCTACTTCGTTACCAACATAAGGCAATTTGACAACTTGCACAGAATCATCTTCATAGTACGGGAATTTTGCTTCTAATCTCATCATCAATACCTGAGAGAACAGAAATGATAACGACAGAGAATGAACAGACGTATTCATTCAAGCTGTATAAGTTTTGCAAGCAAACAATGCATTTTAAAATGAACAGCTGAAAGCTTCAAATTATGACATTCGGGAAAATATTCACATTTTTCGTTTTGCCATTTGAAATGTAAAATTTATCATTATAAGTCTCCGTGTCATCAAACTGTGTCTTCCATATACCGTTGAAGTAAATTGCATTCAGTAACAACATTTCAGTGTCATCATTGATATCGCCCATTGTCACCAATTCCGTTATTTTACTGTTGGTCTTTTCTGACACCCAACTATTAATTTGCTGAAAGAAAATTGCACTTTTATGATTTGTGATCAGAAGCACCTACCGTGATTGAACTGATAAATCTAAGAAACAACAATGTATATACTATTTTTCCTTCGTTGTGTATTTCCCTCCTCATCTAATTTTCACATTTCATTTCATCACTGATAATACCTGAATAAGTTGGTCACTTCGTTCATAATTGAACTTATGCAATGTTTCACCGTAATAAAATTTAAGTGTTCTGGCAAAGCTTTCCTTTGTTGAAAATCCTTGTTGTATGTAAAAACGATTTGCTATTTTTAACGTGTAGTTTTTATTGTTTCCCTTATCAATACCTGCCAACAGTTTGGCAAAATATTGTTGAAGTTCTTCTTTCTCTGCACCTGAAAAAAATAGATTATGTTATTGTTAACAAAAATAACAACGCGGGATTCACCAATAGTGGCATTACTGATGAAAGAGAAAATATTGTTGACAATTTGTGTAAAACAAGTTTTCAATTAAATTCCAAGATTTTTAGTTTATAATTACTTCCTCCAAGAACTTTCGCTATTTGTTTCTTCGTTACTCCATCCGTTGCCAGGTAAATCATAAAAAGTGCAGTTGAAACGGAAAGAGGAGATAGGATGGCAGATTTATCGCCTTGTGCTATTTCTTTGAGCAAGCTGACTGTAAAGTCCAACTGTGCATAGGTGGTCGACGAACTGCAAAAGCCTATTGATGAAGAGGCATAAACCTGTTCATGCTAATAATGTTACAAGGGAAAGAGTTGGTGTTGATGGTAAGAGGTTAAGAAAAACATAATGAGCTTTGATTATTTGATTATTCCGAAATATTTTTCGTATAGAAATTGTAATTTTCTTACATACATTTCGCCAAATATCACTACAAATTGAGAACTTGCAAGGAAAAGTAATGCTGCGGTGATTCCTTGACTCAACATTCTGAAATATCAGTAAGGTACTCAAAGTGCTGAAATAACAAAACGCGAATAATACTGGAATCATAGGAGGTTAGAATTAGCTCATAATCGATTAGATTATAACAAGAAATAGCATTTCACGTTGGTCTTCCATTATTTGGACATTTGTCCCAAAAGGGTCGTAACTGTGTGAGCATGCGAAATTGGGCATTAGTGGATTGTCACCATGCTGAATGGTATTTACATCATTGAGTTACAGTGGAATTGTTTGTTATTTTCGATTAAGGACTACCCACTTTAAGAACTACCTGCTCATGTATTTTACAATTTTCTGTTAAGGATACAAAAGCACTTTATAGAATGAGTCATCGTATTATTCACCACAAAAGCACTTTATGAAGTTAGTCAACGTACTATTCATCCATGTAAACATTAACAATAGTTGCTTTTTAGTTTTGACTCGACAAAATATTTATCTGATTCAAATTTCTCAAAGGTCATTGCTAGCAAAAGAAGCCCATGTAATTCCTATTAGGGAAATCGTAGTTTTCAAAAAATCAACACATTTCATATACCATACGTTAACGGTTCTCTCTCCTATGTGTTCTTCTTGTATTTTATTTACAATGACAAAGTAATTCTTAATTTCTGACAAGCAATTTTAGTTGAATTTATTGACTTTGGATTGATTGATTGATCGATCGATCGATTAGGATTGGAGAATGAGCTACTAACAGAAAGACAAGCGATGAATAAAGAAATTCTCAGACATAGGAATGTGATGCCCAACAGAAGTTTAGACATGTAGCATTGAAAATAAACACGATTAAATTACTAGATATTAAATTATTAGATATATAACAATGCATCCATCATTGTGTATAAGCCGGCTTATCAGATGGGTTGCTCAATGAAGACCAAAGATTACAAGTAAGTTGGCTATCAAAGTGGCAATCATTTACCATAGTGTTACGGGAATTGGACAAATGACTCATCACATTCATGTTTTCAATTTTTGTGTAGTGAATCACTTATCGAAAAATTGATGTAAATAAAACAATATTTATGATACAAATTTGTGACACACATACTTTGATTGTTTTAACACGTTAAAAAATTTCTTGAGTTTTCCAACAAGTTAATCATTTTGTTCGTAATTAAATTTATGTAATTGTTAATCCAAGATTAAAGTGAAGTATAAAGCGATTTGCGATATTCAACATATAACTTTTACCTTTTGTACCATTGCTATTTGCCAGTAATTTATTGAAACATTGTTGAATTTATGTTTTCCTTGCTTCCAAAAGATCAGAGTCAGTTAAATATCACTGTAATATTTTTGGGAATACTAATTATGGCATTTTTGGCGACAAGTGAAATATACAGATAGTTGGTATAATGGGTTAAGTGTTTAATGATTTTTAAATAAACGAATCATTTCTCAATTTAAAACTTTTTAAAACTGCAATTACTTCATCCGACAACTTCCCACAATTCCGATTTAGTTTCGCTATTCGCTGTTATAATATTGAAACAGAAGATAAAATCTTTCTTTGATTTAAGAAGAGAGAAAGAACTAATCGAAATCCTCGATGTTTTTGTCGTTTTCATACCGTAAACTCTTTCAAGGAAAGAGAATATGGCAAATAATTCAACTGGTCTCGATATTCTGCTTCAACTCTCATTTCAAATTTTGGACAAGTTTTAATTAAATTTGCAAATCAATTAACTTTGCCACAAAAACTCTAGTTGAATTACAAAAGTGTAATTCGGAAATCATTGGGAAGGTGCTATTCAAAGAAGGTATATGTTTTCCAATCTTTCTACTTCACCAATAACATTTCATTCCAATCCTTCTTTTATCGGAAAAATAATTCTTTCCAAAAAAAAAAGTCCATTTTCACCTGCGTTGTCGATTGTTTGATCTTCAATCATTGTCTTATTATGTGAAAATTTTGGGATCTATTGAGGATTAAGTCACAAACTGGAACCTTTACAGTTGAACGTTTCGTTCATGGGATAGCTCAGGAATTGATTATCTGATAATTTATAAATTTTGTCGTGCTAATAGGTGGAGTA
>NW_018108363.1:6207-7984 GCF_000183805.2 Loa loa | reverse complement strand
CAAATATATCATATTAAAGGAAGAAGAACGGACATAAGTACGAAACAAATTAAAAATTATATCGAATATGAATGAATTAAGCTGAAAATAGCATTTATTTTTCCCAAAAATTTATCTTATGTAAAATAGAGCATTGAAGATTATGCGAAGAATCACTTGGCGAATTGGCCTGCAAACAAAACTGTATCGGAATTCCTAACAATTGCAAAGAGGAATGGCTGATCAGCGATGAATGGCTTAGATTCCATTAACATGCGGGGCACTATATCAATCACGGTCGCAGCCGCTGATTCCGTTCCTTTTTCATTCACCTGTAAGTAAATAACCGAATCCATGATATTTTACTATTTCAAAAAGCTGAAGCTCATTAAAAAGATCTCGTTATATCTGATTTTGGTAATTTTCCGCCAAAATTCTTATTTCATCATAAATGTCGGAATATCCGAAGCACGATTCTACCATGTAGTCATGATTGACACCGAGTTGTATCGTTTTCCCTTCTTCATCTATATTAACTTTCCAAGGATAAAAAAGCCATTATGACAGTATAGAGTTCTACCTATTGATCCACCATCTTGATCTTATGTTGTAAATCTCCTTTGTTGATACTATGTATATGTATTTGCTATACAGGCGCTCATATCTTCATCCAAGAGTTCTATTCATTGCCTTAATCTACATCTATTAGGTCTCATTGTTTCATTTCTCCATTTGATTTTAAATTAGTTATCGTTCTAAATATTTTGTTGGCTAATAAAAATATTTCATTTAGCGTTCTTATATTGCATTCGCTATTCGTAACCACAACTCAAAGGATTCGAATTATACAGCAATACTTCAAAGGAAGAAAGTTCTTCATTTTCTCAACAATATTTTTGATTCAATTTCCGTTTGTGTCCTTTTATGACAAACTTTTGCAACAAAAACTACCGCAAACCTCAATGAAGCCTTTGTGCATAACACCACCAACGAAAACTGCGTCATCAGTAAGTTCTCTGAAATTGGCTCTTTCACTAAAAGCATCCCTAATGCCAATTCTCTGTAAAGTTCCTTTCAAATCCAATTTTGCTTCCAAACGGAACCTCGGTAATTTAAGCTGAAATTCGAATAACCATTAAATCGACAAAATAAAAATTCTGAAATCCTCAAAATGAATACACTAACACTTTTAACAAAAGAAATAAACATTGCGTGAGTATTTTACCAATACGATGTCTGGCACAGCTCTATCAACATATGAGAGTAGATATTCGCCTGTCATGTTTTTTAGAACATTGGCTATGTTAAAGCGTATTTTTGGCAATATGAGAACCATTTCTACTTCATCACCAACATAAGGCAATTTGACAACTTGCACAGAATCATCTTCATAATACGGGAATTTTGCTCTTAATCTCATCATCAATACCTGAGAGAACAGAAATGATAACGATAGAGGAAGAAAAAGACATATTCATGTTTTGCGAGCAAGCAACATATTTTAAAATGAACAGTTGAAAGCTTCAAATTATGACATTCGAGGGAATATTCACATTTTTCGTTTCGCATTCCGAAATGTGAAATGCTTCATTACGAGTCACTGTATCATCAAATTGTGTCTTCCAAATTCCACCGAAGTAAATTGCATTCAGTAGTAATATTACGATGTCCTTATTGACATCGTCTGCTGTTATTAGCTCCGTTATTTTACTCCTAGTCTTTTCGGACACCCCAGTTTATTAATTTCCTGAAGCAGAATTGCATTGTTGTTATCTGCAATAATAGAATAGATAGATAG
>NW_018108363.1:2234-5770 GCF_000183805.2 Loa loa | reverse complement strand
CTATCGATAACTAGCCTAACATTCTGGCAAAATGTTGTTCGAATTTCTCCTTCATTTGCAGCTGAAAAGTGGATTCATGTTATTGTTAAGAAAAATAACTTTACGGAATCCACTAGTAATGGCATTACTGGTTACATGACACGGAAAATATGGATGACAGTTCGTGTAAAGCAAGTTTTCAGTCAGTTTTCAATTTCAATCTATAATTACTTCCTCCAAGAATATTGTGCAATTGTCGTTTCGTTTCATCATTTGCTGCGAGATAAACCATAAAAAGTGTTGTTGATATTGAAAAAGGAGATAGAATGGCAGATTTACCGTCTTGAGCTATTTCTTTCAGCAAACTGACCGTAAATTTGAACTGCGCAGTAGCCACCGGCGAAATGTAAAAATCTATTTAGGAAGATATTTCAAAGCATTAAGATCAAAAATGTAATAAGGGAAAAAGTTATTGTTGATGGTAAAAAGCTAATAAAAAAAGAATGAGCTTTGGCTATTTGACTATTCCGAAATATTTTGAAAAATTGTAATTTTCTTGCATACATTTCGCCAAATATCACTACAAGTTGAGAACTTGCAAGGAAAAGTAATGCTGCGGTGATTCCTTGACTCAACATTCTGAAATATCAGTAAGGTACTCAAAGTGCTGAAATAACAAAACGCGAATAATACTGGAATCCTCGTGAATGTAATCATAGGAGGTTAGAATTAGCTCATAATCGATTAGATTATAACAAGAAATAGCACTTCACGTTGGTCTTCCACTATTTGCACATTTGTTCGAGATGGGCCGTAACTGTGTGAGCTTGCGAAATTGGGCATTAGTGGAGTGTCACCATGCTGAATGGTATTTATATCACTGAGTTACTCACTTTTGTGTTTGATATTTCCCTATTAAGATACAAACATATTTAATAAATCATAGATGGGCGTATACACTTATTTATATGTTTACAATTAATCTATGTAAACATTAAAAACGATTGTTTTTTAGTTTTGATTCGGCAAACTATAAAGCTTATCTGATTCAAAGCGATCAGAGATCATTGCTAATAGAAGAAGCCATTATTATTTCTATCAAGATAAATGTATTTTCTGGAAAATCAACATGTTTTTGCACCATATCTTCAAAATTCCATCTCTATTTGCTCTTTTTGTGGTTCTCTTCGAAATTACTTAGTGGCAACTATAAATAATTTTTTAATTATGACAGACAATTTCAATTAAATTTAATGACGCGTTGCATTATTAGTTAATTAATTAGTTGATTAATAAAATCTAAGATATCGCAATTGGTCATAAGGATGGAAGCGAACAGGGTCGGTTGTCAACAAATTATCATTATTGTTGAAGGTTATTTATACCATTGATTTACGTCAAACATCAATATCTGCATGTCGTTAAGCCTTTCGCTATTTTTGATTAAAGAGCCACATAAGTTTGTTTGTGATCTTTTACTCTTAAAAGCTCTAAAAACATTTTTTAATGAAAAGTATGTATGCACATTCATATTCATATATTTTTACTATATCATTTAATCTGTTCAAACTGTAAGAACATCCATTTTCATACGTTCCGATACGGCAAATGGAAAAGTGTTTTTTGACTTATAACTCACCCGAAGAATAATTCCCAACAAAAACTTGCCTGATCTTTAGCCGTCAACGACTGTTCCCATCAAAATAATCGCAAAATGTCAACGAAATCAGATTCAAATATCCAATGATGGCATGAGAATGCTCCTTGATTTTTGATCCGATCTGCACTGAAGATTTCAAAGAAAAATAATATCGCCAAAGAAGCAATAACTCTATAAAGTCACTGAAAAATTTTAATGAGAGTATGCTGGTGATATAGTTGCAAAAGTTAATTTTTTTAAAATACTTCCATGTCTATTCATAAATGAATTTCATGACAGAACTCTGAACCAAGTTTAAGTGTAATTTTCAACATTCATGCATATTTCATGTCATATACTTGAAGAAAAAAGAAAGGAAATTTTTTTTTTGCTTCTTTTTATAAAATGTCGACATTGCAATGAAAGTAATGATAAACGATTATTAAATTTAGTTGAAAAATTACCTGTCGCTGTTTAAAAACTACTGAAATAATTCTTGTTATCATTAAATAATTTCGAAACAAATTTGTTATGGTAAATTAAAACATCAAATAGCCAGATGGAATCACAGTAATGAAAATAATAAATGGATAAAAGAATGATAAAACTAATTTGTTGACAATCCGGAAAATGTAATTGTTTTGGTCAGGGTAATCCTTAATCAGTTGTGAGTAGAAACAGCTTTATCACTTGTAGTATTGGAATATGAAAAAAAAGGTTTTAATGTTTGTACAGACTGAATGATTACGGTAGAAACATAAATAAATGTAAGCGGTACACTTCAAATCCAGAACATGTTTTTGTACCTTTCTGAAGAAAAGAAAAGAAAGTGAAAAACAAGAGTGAATGATTCGTTAATTGAAAACGTTGAAAATAAAAGTTTCAAACACCGATATCCCAATGTCATTTAATGATATAAATATATCTCAGCATAGAAGCATGCTATTAATCCCCAATTATACAACCTCATGCTGATACAACCCATTTTCAAATAGTTAGACAAATAAAGTCAGGAAATACTATAGAAGTTACCATTGTTAGCCAGTAACAAACGACAGAATGTTCTAGCAGAAATTTCCGCTTTCAGTTATGACGTTATGATCTTTGACCTTAAAAACGCTAATTTATGTTATGAATTATTTGATGGCGCACAAATTCACAAAAAAGCACAAAAATTCTGATACGATAATATCTGCTAAGTAACGGATATTTGTTAGCTTTCGAATGATTATTTCAGTACTTTGAGTACCTAATGATATTTCAGAATGGTGGGTCAAGGAATCACTGCAGCATTACTTCACTTTGCAAATCCTCATATTTGTAGTGATATTTGGCGAAATATACATAAGAAAATTACAATTCCCATTATAATTTTATTACAAAATTTCTATCACAAATTACATTTCTATTACAGAAAATTACAATTTTTCAAAATATTTCGGAATAGTCAAATAGCCAAAGCTCATTCTTTTTTTATTAGCTTTTTACCATCAACAAAAACTTTTTCCCTTATCACATTTTTGATCTTAATGCTTTGAAATATCTTCCTAAATAGATTTTTACATTTCTCCGGTGGCTACTGCGCAGTTCAAGTTTACGGTCAGTTTGCTGAAAGAAATAGCTCAAGACGGTAAATCTGCCATTCTATCTCCTTTTTCAATATCAACAACACTTTTTATGGTTTATCTCGCAGCAAATGATGAAACGAAACAACAATTGCACAATATTCTTGGAGGAAGTAATTATAGATTGAAATTGAAAACTGACTGAAAACTTGCTTTACACGAACTGTCATCCATATTTTCCGTGTCATGTAACCAGTAATGCCATTACTAGTGGATTCCGTAAAGTTATTTTTCTTAACAATAACATGAATCCACTTTTTCAGCTGCAAATGAAGGAGAAATTCGACAACATT
>NW_018108363.1:0-933 GCF_000183805.2 Loa loa | reverse complement strand
TAAGTAACTATCTATCTATTCTATTATTGCAGATAACAACAATGCAATTCTGCTTCAGGAAATTAATAACTGGGTGTCCGAAAAGACTAGGAGTAAAATAACGGAGCTAATAACAGCAGACGATGTCAATAAGGACATCGTAATATTACTACTGAATGCAATTTACTTCGGTGGAATTTGGAAGACACAATTTGATGATACAGTGACTCGTAATGAAGCATTTCACATTTCGGAATGCGAAACGAAAAATGTGAATATTCCCTCGAATGTCATAATTTGAAGCTTTCAACTGTTCATTTTAAAATATGTTGCTTGCTCGCAAAACATGAATATGTCTTTTTCTTCCTCTATCGTTATCATTTCTGTTCTCTCAGGTATTGATGATAAGATTAAGAGCAAAATTCCCGTATTATGAAGATAATTCTGTGCAACTTGTCAAACTGTTGTGAAAAAATTATTCTTTCCTTTTATCAAGTCGTTTAGATTTAGAAGGTTTAGCCTTGAGTTAGGGTCAAGCAGAAACTTAATTAAAGGTTTACCTCGTGAGGACGTCGAATATACGTTGTGAGGATACAGAGTAAAAATTACTGCTTTATTGATATAATATAAAACTGATCAGTGGGATTATTGAAGAGTAACGAGTAGGAAATTGCTCGATCGTCAGTCAAATGCAATCGTAAGTAAAGCACTATGGAAGAGCATCGGCCCAGGAAGCCTTTTCCTTTGTTTCCAAAAAAGTTTTTGTGTATAAAGTAGTAGGAGTGGTTTACATAAAACGCTAAAAAGGGTATTCATTTAGATAAGATGGGAAGGTTAGCATGTAAATTGGACATCCTTTGTCATTAAAATAAAGATGTGAATTTATGTTGGACAAAGATAACAAAAGAAACGTATGGGAAATAATTTTAAAGAATGTAAATTGGTGAATGAATG
>NW_018108362.1:122260-124604 GCF_000183805.2 Loa loa | reverse complement strand
AAGAGAGAGAGAGAGAGAAGAAGAAAAAGAAAGGGAGAGAGAGAGAGAGAGAGATGCATTCGATTATTAATCATCACTTAACAGCATGATTTCTTTTTTTTTTCATCTAATTTTACCTTTAGCCTTCAAGCCGTATTTTGTCACGACAATGAAACTCTTGCAAAACAATTCCCGTAATGTTATCGGATTTCATTTACATATCAACCGATAAAAGAGAAGGATTGAAAATATTTCATTACTGTAATAAAATTTGCATCATCTTTATCATTCAAATGGATGATGAATAATACACAGAGAAAGAACAAAGATTATCAAAATGATAATTATTTATTATGAATAAAATCTGAAACATGACAGTTATATTGATCACAAAGGAAAATTTAATAAAAAATTTACTAGCAATATTTTTATTAAAATGGCTTAAATTTGATAAGTATAAATAAAATATGAATGGATAAATGATCGAAGCATAGATTAGATTGATAAGTAATGATGGAAAAAGCAAAAGTATGATGAGAGAAAATGAAATGATAAATGTATAAATAATTAATCAAAAAGATGCACGAATAAATAAGTATAATTAAGAATGTAAAAATTTGGAAAAGTATGCAAAGATTTATTTTTTCACCTTAAAAAATAGATGATAATAATTAATTAATTAATTTATTAATTAGTAATAATAATAATAAATGCAAAAGAAAACTATTGGTTCCTCAAATACTTTCCTAAATAATTTAATCCAATAATCTAAAAAAATAGCAACAAGAATAATAAATATTTGAGTTATTAATTAATTAAATTTAATTAAAGACAACGAAAATAAACATTATAATTTTCTAATTAGAAAATCAACACAATAATTTATGGTAACTAATTTTTTTAAGAGATATAGATATGAATGTTTATTGATAAATGATTATTATTAACTTCAAAAAAGTAATAATTCAAAAAAAAAACAGAAACAAATCTAAAAGTTTGAAAGAGTTTAACGCAATTCGCAATCATGGATGTGATATTATTTAATGATCCATTTTGTTGAAATATTGTTTCATTTGATTACCGGTTCAAAGATAATCAATTCAGTTGATATGCTCGCTGATAACATAACACTTATGCAAAACAATTGTTGTCACATCTGTTTATGAATGACAATGAAAATTCTTATCTTGTTTTGCATCATACATTGTCATCGAGAAATTCATTAACTGAATTGATTGTCATTTGATTTGAAATGAAATGACGTACATAAGTAAGTTTAGGATTTTGAATTTTAATCGTCTCGTTAATTCTCATTACATGAAATAAGGAAAATTAGAAAGAAATGCTATTAAAGTGAACTATTCCAAATGAAACTATCAAATAAAATCATTAAAATAAACATTCTCAAATGAAGGTTATTAAAATAAAAATCATTATAATGAAACTTTTTTAAATAAAATTAATATCATTAGAATGAACTTTCGTAATGAAACATCAAATAAATATTAGAACAATTAAATAAAAATTAATGAATTTAAAGTATCGCTATCTTCATCTTCAGCTATCTTCTAGTATGACCTTTAGGTATTTTTTTGTATGACCTTTACCTGTTTTCTAATATGAATGACCTTTAGTTATTTTCTAGTATAACCTTTAATTATCCTCTAGTATAATCATTAAGCTAATTTCTATGCATGAAAACGGAAAAAAAAAAAAAACTCCAGCTATCTTTTAATATAATCTTTGGTTAACTTCCAATAAAAAAATAAAATGAAAATTGAATAAAGATAGAGCAAAAAAAAAATGAAATAAATTTGAAATATTTTCCAAACATTAAAATTTTTCAAGAAATAATGGATGGATTGCTTAAAAAAAAGAAAAAAAAAAGAAAAATGAAAGGAAGAAAGAAAATGTAAGAGATTATCGGCAAAGACTAATACATAAATAATGGAATAAATTGACATGATCACTACCCCATTCATTGTCAGTGTTGGAAATTGATCTTTAACCTATTTGATGATAAGAATATCCAAGAAGAAATCTTATCGATATATCATTATAATAGCAAACCATCATTTTATCATTTATATTTATATCAATGGATAGATAATTAATTCATCGCTTTCAATAAGATGTATGCTATTACTAAGCTAGTACTTATCCATCCATATTTGTCTTGCCAAAAGCTCATTGAATTGACAAAGTACAATTCATTAAAATGAAAGAAATTTAAAATTTTGAAATGAATAAAAGTGAAAAATTTCAATTGATTAAATTGCGAAAAGAGGAAAAGACAGGAAAAGAAAAAAGATATGACATGTAATCTATGAGAGAACTTTGCAGTAAAAGGTAATCATTAGCGATG
>NW_018108362.1:113615-121824 GCF_000183805.2 Loa loa | reverse complement strand
ATAGAAAAAAAAAAAAAAAAGAAAAAACACTTCTTTAAATGATGAAATTTAACGACTAACTCCGTCTTCTCTCTTTTTCTTTCTTTTCCCTTTTCACTTCTTCTATAATAAAAAAAAAATCTTTTCCTTTCATTCGAAATTTGGCGCAAATTAAAGAGCAAAAAAAAAGTTTGAAACTTAAATAAGAAAATAAAAATTGGAAATTTGAAATAAACTGAAATGATTATAACCAAAAAAAAAACTTATTTTTGAAATAAACGTTATGTTTTTTTTTTCTTCCTATCTTATAGAAGTGTAAATCGATAAGTGTAATATGAAGAATATCGTTTTAACACTTATCGCATAATGGTAGAGAATGATTATGCAGAAAATTTAATATCAATCTGGTTTCGCTAAACTGATAAATTTTAATATTTACATGGAAGTGTCACAAAGGAACAATTAACCGATCAGTAAAATGAATGGATGATATTTAATAGTAGCGAAGATAGGCGTAAATTGTAATGGATGAAAATGTTACTAGATGATATGATAATTATCAATTAATATGAAATGTTTTATAAATTTGATGAGTCTTTGATGAATAAACATTACTTATTTTTAATCATAAAATTTTAATAAATACTTCTGCTCACGTTTCCTTTAAATTTATTATCGTTTAAAATATCGGATCGTTAATTAGTTAAACTTCTAGTACTCCAATCATACACGTTAACGTGTACCTGTTTTATGTAAATATATTTACGCATGAAAATGCATGCATATGATGTTGAAATAGTAGGAAGTCTGTTTAATAACAAACGAATCAATGATCAAAAACAATTCTATGTAAAGCAGTACTTAAGTAGATGAATTTTATGATGCTCAAGGTAAGCAATGAGATAAAGGCACAATTATAAACTACAGAAATGTAATAAACGTCAACTAAAATGTTGCATCCTATTCAAATCAATGAAAAAGAATTCAATGTTAAAACATCGTATTACAATGAATATTCAAATGAAAAAAAAAAAATAATATCAAAAGCAGTATGTCTGATAAGTGTAGAACAATATCAAATTGACAAAATGAAATATTATAATAGAAAATCATAAAATAATCAAAACTATTTGATGAATACAAATTTTCAGAAATGAAAATATTCCACATAGATCTCAGCTTTCATCTATTTTCATACCAAACTGTCAGCTTTTTACATTGGAATACAATGGCATTTCGACTCGCAAACTTTCTTCCATAATAATTAGATCAAATGTCTGTCCAAAAATAGTATACAGTAAAATAATACATCTCCCAACAAATGCGATTTTAAAAAAAGAACAAGTATAAGTAATTTTGTAGTGAAAAACTGCAGATCTCAAATGAGGTGACCATATGTTTAATATAACCACAAATAAATATCCTAAAAATGACTCACAATTTTCACACTATTTCATTTAGATCTCTCCATCGCTGCCAATCAACATTTTTTTTGTTTTTGTTTTTTTTTCTTTTTTTTTTTTTTCTTTTTTTGATTAACTGAAGCTAGAGAAGCATAACTCTCATTTGGCGTTCATCAGCATTGCCTCCTCATATTACGAACCAAAACATATCTAGGATGGGTGTAACATGGAAAAAAATTGATGAATAAATAATGGAAGAAAACGCAAAAAGCGAAAGTTCACGCAATTCTTCTTACTTCGATGTAAAGAAGTACAACATATCAAAGTATTTCCCCGAGGTATAAAATACAAGAAACAATGAGTGTGTATACTTGAATATTATTCAAATTTCTGATTCATTTGTTGTTGTTGTTGTTGTTGCTTGAATAATTGCAGTGCTAAATTTTGTACACCAGCATATTGCCAGTGACAAAAGACGTAAAAAAGGCAAGCAAAGAACACGTAAATCCTGACAAAGAAAAAACAAATGATGAAGTAAATCCATACTACAGATATCGCTATCCAAAATAAAAATGCACAGTAATAACCAATACCTGCCGTATGTACCTGAAAAAAAAGTTTTACTTAAGATATACTATGGTGATAACAAATATCCGATTAACTATGTAACGTTCTCACATTTAACATGATCAACAAGGTACAAATCATAACACTAAAGATTTCACATGGGTTTAAATTATTTAAATTGAATAAGAAGAGATGACAATAACCCAAATAAAAGGCAAGGAAGACGGAAGTATACCTACTGACGGAAACAGAAAGGTTGTTTTTTTCTTTAATACGAGAAGAGATCGAAAATGAACTGTTGAAGGCTATAAATACGTCGCATGTGTTTTGTGCCACCATTGATTTATGACATTCTCATTTTTCCACTAATCTTTCTCCTTCCTTTCATGATTTTGAACAGAAAAATCACTATTTTACATTAAACCTAGATTTCAATTTCCAGCATTAGTTTCTATTAGAATTTTTTCCAAATAGGCCATACATTTTGAGTTGTTTTCGCCGATCACTGAAAGACCTCATAACTATCATTCTGGAGAAAAGAAAGATAGATAAACGAAATTCTCCAGTTATTGGCAAACAACCGACAGCAGAAATACTAACCGGCCACTTCTCTTTCTCACTACACGGCAAAAACTGTCTGTGGGAGACATCAGCCTTATAAAAATTCTCCAATCGATTCTCTTTCTCTCTCCAAATTTTATTGATCCAATTAGCCAAACCACAGTTATCTTTAGGTAAATCATTTTCATTATATTTCTTTACATCGAAGTGTACAGCATGTGGAAAGCGGCCGTTTTGGAGTATTTCCAATTCTGAACTGACGATCTCATCTGGATATCCCACCGTTATGTCGTAAACATTCTTTAGGTAACTTTCTGCAGTAAAGAATTGATAAACTCTAAGAATGAATGTTAAAGTGGCGACTGAAAAAATTTATTCTTATCACCAAAAATATATCAAACGAAAATTCTCTCAAATGCTGAAAAACCAACTAACTTTGACGCATTACTTGTATCATATAAGAAAAACCCTTCGTACGGGGATGTAAAACAAAGTGGTATATCGGTAAACCGCGTTGCATTGCAAATTCATCACTACGCTTTGCAGCTCGTTTACTATGATCGGTTCCTTCCGGAAACAGCAAAATCTAAAAAGTTACACATGTCAGGAAGTAAGAGATCGACTTGAAAAATTCCGTTATAATAAGCTATTTACAAAAAAAAGAGGAAATATTGAACTATTGCAGGAAATTTAATAATAACATAAGTTATGTAAAAAAGAAACACAAATGAATTAGAAAAATAGTTAATAAAATTGAGGAAATAAAACATCAAACTAAGATCAACTTAATATGGATTTATTTGTCTTCATAAATGAAAAATTCTTCAAAATTTCATCTTTGACCTAGTAAAAACAATATTAACGATTTAGGAATAAATTAGACGCTAATACTTCTTCAAACACAAACAATGCAATAAGAAAAATTAACACTAATAAGAAAAATTAACCTGGTAATGACGTCCCACATCTTTGTAATAAGTGATCATATCATTAATGGTATCAGCATCACTTTTATAGTTACGTTCTAAGAACAAATAAGCTGCGCATTGCATTGCCCATCCTAAATTTCTGAGGGATTTCAATGCCAGAAAAAAGAAACATCTATTTGATGGAAGAAGAAAGCAAAGAACGGTCATTAAAAGCAAAGGATCATTATGACTTGATGATTAATAAAAATAATAAAGTGACTATTTCTCTTTCACAGTTTATTAAAAAAAAAAAAGTCAATAAGATGAGCATTTTGGCAGAGAATTGTGAACTGTACTTTTCAGGCAGAATTTTTATGAATCAAATCAGTAAGATAAGCTTTAAATAACAGTTATAACATGAAAAGCATCGTAAACCTGTATTCCTATTTTTTTCTCAAAAAAAAAAAAGCGAAAAATGGAAAGAAAAACCTGCGCCAGGAATACATTTTAACGGTTGTTTCAATGATATTTTCTCAGTTGTAAGTAACCATGGATCCATCTTGTAAAGTGCATTCCAAAAGAACATCCAATCAAGTCGTGTTCTGTGATTCATGATGATCAACGCTGGTTCGGAACAACTTATCATATCCCCAGTGATGTGAAATTTCACTCCCAGTATATAATCACATAATGACTGCAAATTATCTGTTCATTTTAAAGAAAAAAAAAAGGACAAGATAAAAGACTAAATGATGAACACGAAAAGGTCAAGGAATGAAGCATAATTGAAGTGGTATACAATTAGAAACTTAAGCATAGTTAAAATCCATTCTAGAAACTTTTGCATAATGTAGAAATAACAATGGTCACTAATGTCTAACAGAATATGCTCTCAGCAAATGAGTGGAGAGGTTAATAGTGCCTGTTACCTTTCTGAAATCAAATGAATTGAGCCACCTCCAGTCAAATATGGATATAATCACCGGGCATATTGGATCAGAGATAGATGATACGATAAGTTTTGTTGCAAAATTTTCATGTCATAATTTAAATAATCTAATTGCTTTGGTAGTTCTATATGTAAACGTTGAGATTTTCTAGCTCCAAGTACACGAATTTCATAAATGGTATCATTAAATATCAAATTGAAGAAAACTTTTTTTTAAAATGAACTTACTGAAGGTAAAAATAGCCAATAACCAATGAAACAATCAGCTATGGTACGCCACACACATGGAGCAAAATATACAAGTGGGATAAATGGAAAAAGAAGAAATATGGACCCAAGAAAAGATGATAAAAACAATAGTAACCAGAAAAATAAGCCTGTTAATTTTGGCACAGCCATCATATACTAGCTAAAAATGATATTCATAAAAATTAGCCAAACGGCCATATAATCGATCATTCAGAATGATAATGATCTTTGATCCCTGAAAAAACATTAATTTTATAGTTTTTTATTAAAAAATAAAAAAAAATAATTTTAGCAAGTTTTATACGCATCCTAGATAAAACTTATTTTTTTGCCAATAAACATTTCGTACTTTTGCAAAAAGAGAAAAACAACTCTGAATAACTTAAATAACAACAATTAGTTAAATCGATAAAGAATGACATACATTCAATAAAACATATTTGGGAGGGAAAAAAAATGTCACATGAGAAAACAACAAGTATGCTTTCTGCTACCGATTCGCTGATATATGCCATTTTTTGACGAAATAATTTAATCCATTTGAATATTTCCAATTTTCTTCTCTTGATAATACCATTTGATAATTTTCACGTTAAGCTAAAATATACTAGGTTGTTATATCTTCTTTAATATTTCAATAAAATTTCTACATCAAATATTAAACCACTTACCATTTGAAGAAATTTCATCATCAAATTAAAGTGGTATGCCTTGCGTAAGTTCGATGGAAAATAAGCAATGATTATTCCGCATTTTTATCTCTTTCCCTCCTTCCCTCTCTCTCTCTCTCTCCTTCTTTCTCTCTCTTCCTCTCTTTCCCCTCATTTGCTTCAATTGTTGAGTTGAAATCGACTATTTCTTCCATCTCTCTTCAGCAGTTACTTGTTTAGACGAAGATCACAAAAGTATTTCCCGATGTTTCTGACATTCACATTGTTTTTGTTAGTTATCCGAAGTATAACATCTTCAGAGTTATTTGTTCTAAATCTGTTGGTCACATTACAATTGAATTAGAAGGTGTACTATTCGCTAACAAATATGCATATGATTTCATCAATTTAAAATTTCCGGAAATCATTGCGATGAAATATCTAGAATGTAGAATAAATGAATAAGGATTTGCAACATTTTAACAGAAATGAATGAAGAATAAAATAGAGAACAATGAATATGTATAATGATGGTTTTTCGTCAAAATTTAATTTTTCATAAAAGATTAAAATTAAAATAAATATTGACAATCATTCATTGGAATAATTCACAGGAAAAGAATATTCAACAACAAATTACATAAAATACACAACTTACTATACACTTCACATGACAGTTGAATAAAAGAGTTATTTTGTACATATTCATATTCAATGTTTGTTTGTATATTTCTCTTGCACAACAGCATTACCACTTTCCATCCATAGATAGAACAATTGTATCAGCAAAAAAAAAAAAGATGGAATAGAATAAAAACTCCATCAAACTAGTTATTATTGCAACACTTCGAATAAAATTCATCTCTTCAATTAGTGTATTGATATTAATTTTGAGAATCACCCAAATGATTACAGACGTCTTTCAAAAGAAGAAATAAGATATCGAGGTATGCTATCATAAGAAACCAGTGGTATTTTCGACCAAATAGTCTAGATAGAATGATACGAAATGAAATCAAAAAGAAAAAAGCTGAACGTTAAAACAATTCAGAATTTACATCAACGGAAGAAAGAAAAAAAAATGACGAATTGCATGCATTTTGTGAGTGAACGACATTACAGTATGCTACAAGTAATAACCGAATTATCAAATGCATGATAAATTGGAAAACACATTACATATCACTAAATAAAGTTCAGATATTATCAATGTTACGAAGCAAATATCAGATGAGACAGAAGTTGGGTGGATGATAAGAATCAATAATGGCAATTCAGAATAACATACTTTATTTTAGCGTCAGTGATCTGAAAAGGATCCATTGAAATTCATCCAGGACTCATTCAGCTATTCTCTCCATGTACTAACAACTTCAACGATGCTGACACATATAAGACATTGGCTCACAATAGTAAATCAAAACATTCTATTCAAGTCTAATTATCACCAGAACGGCTATTTTTACGAGGTGGTGAACGACTAAGGGAATGTGCACGTATGTTGAACAGTCCATCTGTACTTGATGCCATTTTAAATATGTCTTGTGATAATTGTATATTTTCCGACGTTTTTGGCCGTCTTTTGCTTCCCAGCTGTTGTAAATTAAATTCATCCTTTTTGATCTGTGTCGCTGCCGAACAAGTAAAATTATTATCAATAACTCCTAATGAATGCGTGTTTTTTTGTGATATATACTTCATGTACGGATTGATACTGCTAATAGATCTGAAAAAAAAAAAAAAAAAAAAGAGGCAGCACGAATATGAATAGTTTACTATCAATACGTACTAAATTATTCGAATATAGCACAAAAAGAAATTCCCCAGTGGACGATTAAACTTTCAAGGCGTTAAGAAAGTGCAATCCTATACTCCCAGCATTTTTCATATACGTCATGTGTAAATAAACTTACGTCAGTCTGAGAAAGTGCTTGTTTTTTACGTGAAAGTAACGTCAGTTGTTAGAACATTTATTGAATTAAAGAAAAAAGTTTTTTCAGGGATCATGGATATTCAGACAACCCAAATAATTGAAGCTTTTATTAGTGCGATTCATATTAATGAAAATACTTTGAGAACTTAGTTGAGTTAAGCTGTTTGGGGTTAGACACTCTCCTAAATATTCCACCATTAGAACGAAATAGAAAAATAAAGCTAAAAACAGAAGAAAAAGTATTTCACTGCCTGGTAAGCATAAGATAACACTAAACCATGCTGAAAAATGACCCGGAACTCAAAGCAAGTTATCCTCCATTGAACAGTAATCGATATCGCTTATAATTTCTCATAAGAGGGAATTTAAAACTTCAAAATACGGTCACACTTCTTGGATGGTATAAAAATTAGGACTGTCTATGGGTTGTTTCAAATGATGAATAACTTACTGTCTTAACTTCTTTGCACTGTTTCTATCTTTACCACCGAATACAGCTGCCAAATTTCCAGATGCCTTCACTGACTGAAGGCATGACATTGAGAGGTCTTCGTCGACATCAGAACAAAGCTTGAACGGTTTATTGATTGTTGCATTAAAATTTGATAAAGTTTGCTGCAATTATATGAGAAAAATCATACAATTCAAAATAAACATGTAAAAACAAAAATCATCAACGCAGAGTGCCTATAGTATCATTTGCAAAGCGTTCCTTTCTTAAAGAAGAAGAAGGAAAAATCAAAAGCGATAGTAATGCAATCATCTTCATGCTGTATCATCTAAGGATTTGGGCTAACAAACGGCTAAGATTAGCATGATAAAAAAAACGGAAAAGTTGCAACTGTTCAATGTTACCTCACTTAGCGACAGAATGCTATTAAAAGATCCGCTTCGAAGAGGAAAACTGTTTGCTTCGCTCAATCCCTCCTGCAGAATAAACCCTTCAAATATATATGTATAACATATATATATATATATATATATATATATATATATATATATATTATTAT
>NW_018108362.1:108707-113339 GCF_000183805.2 Loa loa | reverse complement strand
ATATATATATATATATATATATATATATATATATATATATATATATATATATATATATATATATATACTTTTATTAGATCAAATAAAGGATTAAAAATATTATCAGTCAATATCACTACTTCAAAAGTCTCCTCCATCCCCGAATAGTTTCTTCTTATATTTATTACAGCGTATTAAATAAAGCATTATTTTGGGCGAACACCAACAGTACTCATCGGGTCAAAGGGTAAATTTACAAGGTAATGCGAGCATAGACAACAAATGATTAAAAGACCGTTTGATATATATTTTTCCCAAATATCAAAGTTGCTCAAATTTGTCTATGGTTATTATCCATCGTTCCCACTCTTCTGAAGAACCTTCTTCTTATAAAATAAATGAATAACTGTTATAAAGAAAATTAAGGTTTTACGTTATTTTGCAGAGATGAATTGTGTTGCGAAACCACCGATCCTAAACATGAATGTAATTCACAACGTCCATTTTACTTTGTTAATGTATCGACTAAATCATTTTGCTTTTTCGTATCACACTAATCATAGCAAAACCTCATCCCGTCTTTTTGGTCCCAACTTTTGCTTAGATTTGGAAACATACCTGATGTATCGACATTATCACTGACATCTCCAAAATGTTTCAAAGTTAGTGAACAGTCTGCAAATGAACTATTCAAATTCTGCAATATTTCATGCTGATGCTGCATATTAGTCGCCAGTGTTTTTGCATTCCTAAAAAATGTTGTAGATCGGCATCAAAAATCTTTAAAAAAATAGAGATGTTTATTTGTTTTCAGCTAGTAGATATCACGGAAAGTGACACTGCGACAAATTCATGAATAATGACTGAATATGGGGAAAGAGGAAACAACTAAATCAGAGCACAATCTTCACTACATCCATAACAATGACATTAAGGCCACTGAAAGATGTCTCAGTGATCAAGCATTAAAATAAATCTACTTCATCTTCAGCTTCCTCTTGATGTGATAATTAAGAGTAAAGATAATGTACCAATCATGAGTCTTTATAAGAATCATAGAGTGTTTCCTATAAAGGAGTAAAACACACCTCTCCAAAAAGTCGCAGATCTTCGCAGTTTCCTTGCATCGATCAGCTACATTATTCATCTGTTCATGCTAGAATTAAGGAAACAAAATATTTCCTATATTTGTAAAGAAAATATGACGTATTTCACAATTTTAAAAATTTTTTTAAAACAAAATTTGAGGAAAATCATAGGAATCAAATTATTTTTTTCATTATTACCATGGAAAACAAAAATATTTGTTCGTACTATAAACCTGGCTTTCACTCATAAACATGTTTTCCACCTATCCTCTGTTGTTCTTTCAAATGTTGATTTTGAAGGGTTCTTGAATTTGTGACGTGAAGTAAGTTATAATTCATTGATATTTTTCAGTACTGATGAATTTCGATTTAAATTGCAAAATAAAGAAGAGAAAACTTTCTTTAAAATACAATGTTCTCATTAAAAAAAAGTCCCGAATTCCTTCTTTGTAGACATAAATGAGAATAAATAGTGCATTAATGTTTGCGAATTAATCAATACCATCTACTACGCGAGTATACAATGACATTAGAGGCATGATACTCGCCAATCCTAGAATATGGAAATATTACTGTGGTTAATATTGCCATCCCGATAGTGATGGGGAATCACTGAGACCAGTGATGAGAACATTTTCGAAAGTAACTGCATCCTAAAAGTCAAAAACTTACCATGCTGCTTACATTCCTTCGCATTATGTTGTACTGATTCTGCTGGAATTTGATGACAGAATTTACCTTTCGTAATGCATTCATCAGTAGAGTATTAGGTGTCTGAAATTATATCACTTTTGTTTCCAATCATATCACCTTCTTAAAAACAAATTTAACCAAAACAAAGAAGTTAAGAAGTTGATGGATTATGTTATTCAGTACAAACCTGGAAATATTTTTTTGTTTTCTCACTCATACGATGTCCCACGTTTTCATAAACAAAAGGTGAACGACGACATACCGTACACATACTCCCTGATACTGTAATCATAAATAGACCCATATGAAATTATTTGTTTTTATTTAATGGCTGATTATATTCAGTATTCAGTTACTTTCCAAAGAAACGTATTTTCAACTACTATTATCTCATATAATGTAACCAATTTTCATCAAAAAATTAATTAAAGTCCCTCTAATACACCATAGGCATCAAACATTCTGAGTACAGTCAGAAGATAATGCTCCAGTCAGATGGAATGATGAAGAACTCGAACTAAATAACAAAGGGAAGCAATACTGCGCAGTGTTTTACTTGAAAGTATCAGACAGAAAATAATATTCCAATTGGATTAAAATAATAGATATCCAATTTGATAATATTAAAGGGGAAGTAAAAAATTTTGTCTAAAAATATTAGACGAAAAATAAAACAGTTCCAGTTGAAATGTAATCAAAATGTACAAAACTGATTCGTAGAGACAAAAGAAAATAATGAATTTGATTGTTTGCTAATATTTGTAACTTGTGCCACTTTTACTTTACGAACGGTAGGAAAAGTATCAGTAAACAAACCACATTTGCCAATACACTTGGAGCAGAATATATGTCCACAATTTGCAAGTGCAAATGTCTCACGTTTGGTAGTGTTCTGAGCAGCAGCGGTCAAATAGCAATTATTGCAATGCACCCATGACAGTGCCATCTATAAAATATGATGAACTAAATGAGATAATAAGTATCACGATAAACAAGGTCCTCATATCGAAATCTATACCACCACTCTTTTGTTCATGAAATACTTGACCAATAGACGGATCTTTTTGATCCCGCAAATTATTAACACGACAATATTAATATGTAAGCTTTACAACACAACTAACATCAAACACTTAGCCTTTTCTGCAAATTGTATCTGAAGGAACAAGAAATGTCAAGTACTACATTTACGGAGTTTACATGTATCACGTTTGTATTTATTGCACATTGAAACAAATGATTTTCGCTAGCAAACTTTAATTTCATGTTTTCTTGGTCACTATATCTTCCGACATGATTCCGCAGCTTTGCTACAGTTAAAAGTAGTTGCAAAATTTAATTACGCAGTATATATCTTGGTAGCACAATGTTAAAACTCAATACCTCAACCTTTTCCAAAAAGATTGCATATATATTACGTTAGAAGGTTGCATGTATATTACGATATATGTATATTACATAAGAACATTATTGATCAAACAGAAAATATCACATATATGCTTTAATTTTATATATAAAATAACTGGTGGACAGGTAAAGAGTTCAAAAACACAATCTGTTGTCAAATAAAGACTTTAAGAATACAACCAATGAATAATATAGTATGAAAAATGAAAAAACCAAGCAAAAAAAACTACAATCACACAACTTAATTTGCAAACATATGAGCATGAAACTCTTTCCTGGCTTTTTTCATTTGGCATTTAATCATAATATTTGATCTCATCACCATATGCACTAAATAAAGTGGATAATAACATTTTCTAATAACTACTACGTTTGACTAAAATCGCGGAAAGGTAATGTTGAGGGATTTCGATAATCACGAACTGGTGAGGGAGCTCGATAACTTTTGCGTGCACTAAGTTCATCGCCCTTAGTGGCTCCAAGTAGTCGATCATATGACCGCTTGGTTACGTCGATTAAGACATCAGATCGCATCGCACCATATGGATGAGATGGATTCGCTATAATCCGAATAGATTACGGATAAATAACTGACCAAACAATAAAAGTGATACATTATCAAATATTTATGCATTATAAATGTCAGAAAGGATTTAAATAACTGCACAGAAACATTCTAGAAAAATTTTCTGGGAAAGCTGGGAGAGGAGAGAGCAGGAGTAACTTACAGGTTCGCAATGTTTTGATACTGGAATACTGAATTTGAGAGGGATATTGACGATTCGTTGCTGGTGCATAAGACGCTGCTGATGCTGCATATGCCTGATATATACTTGCTTGCCGTGCTTCGTCTGTGATTGAAGAAAACATTATTTTTAATAAAAATATACATCGTCACCTTTTCCTTCTCTCCTTTTCAGTTATCCATAAAAAACAAAAAACAAAAAAAACATGAAAAAGTGAATGAAAAAATGAGAAATCCTTGTTAGCGGAACTCCCATTTCCTCGATGATTATTTCATTTCTTAATATTTTATCAATCTCTGAAAATACGAGTAAGAAAGCAAGGAAAAAAAACCTGTGCCCTGAGGAGTATACAGAGCATTAAATGTCATACCAAACATTCGTCCTTAACAGTTCCTAACTTTGCTTTGAAAAAATTAGAAAAAAAAAAGTGAAATTTACCATATGCTTGAACTTTCTGTAGAGCAGAAAGTAATGCAGGGAAAAACGTAGGATCTTTGCTGGTCATCATCACAACGGCAAGAATAAAATCCTTCGGTGAAATCTGAGCCAACAAACCATCTAAACAACATATTTAAACAGTGTTTTTATAAATCTAATCGAAATTTATTTATAAATTTATAAATTTTTCTATTCTTAATTTTCTTCATTTTCCTATTTTTTATGTATAAATATTTTTAATAAATCAAAAAACAGTGCTTTTACAGCTATAGCAGAATTAT
>NW_018108362.1:92999-108553 GCF_000183805.2 Loa loa | reverse complement strand
TACGAGTAAGAAAGCAAGGAAAAAAAACCTGTGCCCTGAGGAGTATACAGAGCATTAAATGTCATACCAAACATTCGTCCTTAACAGTTCCTAACTTTGCTTTGAAAAATTAGAAAAAAAAAGTGAAATTTACCATATGCTTGAACTTTCTGTAGAGCAGAAAGTAATGCAGGGAAAAACGTAGGATCTTTGCTGGTCATCATCACAACGGCAAGAATAAAATCCTTCGGTGAAATCTGAGCCAACAAACCATCTAAACAACATATTTAAACAGTGTTTTTATAAATCTAATCGAAATTTATTTATAAATTTATAAATTTTTTCTATTCTTAATTTTCTTCATTTTCCTATTTTTTTATGTATAAATATTTTTTAATAAATCAAAAAACAGTGCTTTTACAGCTATAGCAGAATTATTAATAAATTATAAGCAGTACTAAAAGTAAACGTATAAATATGGAAACAATTATATCTCATCTAATGTGCTACTACACCTTATAATATTACATTTATATCCAATGTAGCATGACACTGATATAAGTAATCATGGCTAAACAATATAGCACTGTAAATCTTTTTTAAAACAAGATGATAAACATCACTCTTAATACTTTACACAACAATAATGGTTAACATAACAAAGTGTACCTAATGTAGTATCTAAATCTTGCGGTGCGATCAAACTATTACGCTCCTCAATCAGTTGTCTTTGCTGTTCTTTGACACCTTTCTCCCATTCATTGAACTCCTCCACATATTTGTTGTATGTTTCCGTACCGCACTGTGCTCTTAAAGTAAATTAATTACAATATCAAAAACAACTCATATTTTTCATTCGTAACTGGCGTTAGAATACTCTTTACGTCTTTTTCAAGTCATCGAATGTATAACTCACGGCATATCGCAAAAGTTAGAGCAATTCTGCATCAAAATATAATTATAAAATTGAAAAAGAAAAACTATTTCATAAACAGCAGCCACAGATTATAATGTTTCGTTAATTATTAGGACTGAGAAATATAAAAACTGATATTATTTAGTTGATGTAAAACGTACATATTGTTCAATTTCCATTTTTCGAACTTTTCTTTATGCTCTACGTATTGTTGTTCTAATCGTCCCAATGCAACTGTTATATGTGTAATCTGCAATAAAAACTATCTTCACCTGGAATACATTAAACAGTAATGCTATTACTCTATCAGAAAGATGGAAGATCGCCAAGAACACAAATACCTGTTAAGTGGAATAGTTAATTAAGTATTATTTTAAACGGTTATTATACATAAAATAATAAAAGAGATTAGTTTTGTAAAAAAAAATGTTGTATTTATATTTCGAGTTCCCCTTCGCCACAGAAGAATTTTTTGAATTTATCCAAGAAAAAACAACCATAATGTTTACACTGTGATAATTTATGATTTTTGATTGGTATCGCAGAAGCACAAGAAAATACCAAATATTGTGGTCTTTTTTCCAAAAGAATAATTCTTAATCTGAAGGAGTGCCCTAAATGATAAAGCTTTAACGGTTAAGGTTCGTTGCAAAAAAGATGAACAATTTGTGCAAAAACAAAATGTAAAACAAAATAGAAATGATAACCTTATCGGCCATCAAAATTCAAACTGGACTTTTCAAAGAAATGCGTACATGCGAAATCTGAAAATATGAATCGAATTCAAATTAATGCGTAACAATATTCAAATCAATGTTTGTTTAACGACAAATACATTTCAACGCTTTCGTTAACATATTCGTCACTTCAACGCATTTTCCTTCATGTTTCCTCTTTTACGAGAAGTAAGACTCTATATAGTGATACAAAGTTGAAGTTTGGGATAAATGAAGCTGAAGAAATATGTCAAACAAACCCGGTACATCACGACATTCAAAAAAAGAAAAGAGATATTTACAAACATTTAGATGATATCGCTGACGCTTTGCCTATATCATATTACGTGCAAAACGTCAATGAATTCAACAATATCTTCCTATAGAGTACGAACTCACGTAACTACAAACGCAACACGAATGCAACGTCAATAGTAGCAGAATACGCCGTTGCGGATGGTTTTGTCAAAAGTGAGGAACGATGCTTGGTTAATGTTGTTGACGTTAATGACGCCAACGCCGACAAATAACGTCAACGTCAGCAAACAAACAATAAATCTTGTTACAAATTGAAGGGAAACAAAGACAGACCTGTACTAACGTCACGTCTAATGCTAACACGTACGTAACGAGAACAACCACATGCTTACATAGCATCGACCTTCTCATTGGTCTGTTAATCTATCAATACGTAGCACAAGTCGCTGCTGATGGTTTTGTCAGTAATGGAAAGCGATGCTCGGTTGACATTATTTGCTAATGCTGTTGACGCGTTGGTATTGTTGACATTGTTGACATTGACGTTACTGAGAGGCCTTCCGTAATGCTACCGACCTTATCGAGAGAAAATTTCAGGTTAGCAGTAGTAGTTTCGGACAGCGTTATTGTTACATCTCCTAAGTGCATATTGTTTTGGGATGGTAATCGTTACGTTGCGTATTGTTTAGTCCTTAAATTGCCCTACTGTACTATTTCTTGAGAAATTTCGCTTTTCAGGAGCAGAATATGAGCATTGTATTGTAATAATGACTAGTTCCAGAAGATTGGTTTGATCTTTAAACTTTTCGCTCGAAGTCCTCGAAAAAGCAAGCAGTGAATGAATACGATGATCGAAATACTATCATATGCTATGCTTATCAGTGGTGCCATTACCTTCATGGCACTTATGTCAGGATTTAAAGCTACTTATGGACGATACTCTGAGCAGTCCCGTCAATCGGTCATTTTTTTAAGTAAGAGTAGTTGTAATGATGACAGACTAATTGCAATAACCCACATATAGTGGAAATCAGTGTAACTTTAGTAGCTGTTAATTGATTGGTCAGTTTGGAAAATAAATACGAAATGGACAAAGGACCAATTTGATTATAGCTAAGAGACCTTGGCATAGTATCAAAGTACTGGACGTTGAACACAAATTGTATTAAAGTGACCAAGGATAAATCATAAACTTGCAGTAATTGTCGGTCATGTCATAAATGTGGTGAAGCCACTATAATAATCTTACCGGTAGCAAAAACGTTCAACTCAGCTAAAAATGTCAATGCAGCAATTAAAGTGGAATTTTTGTCAAAAATTCGACGATATAAGAAGCTTGAAATACTTGAAGATTGCAGAATACAAGTTGATAAGGAATTTGAATATAAGAAACTTCAGAATAATTTCGGATATTACTGTAACTAAGGGAAGGCTTAAGAGTATTTATTGGTATTGCTGACTCTTAGATACTAAATTAAGATGAGAAGGCCGAATTTCTGAAACCAGAATGCAAAGCTATTGTAATCACAGCAAATATTTCGCTATCGAATGTACAGAGTAGACCTGAGGATTCTTAAATAAATGGTTAACTTGTTATCTTTTTATAAGGTAACGTTGGCCTTATATGATTATATTGAATTTCAAAATAATTGCACAGCTCTATGGTACTTAACATATAACAGTTATAACAGTTTACCCAGATCGAAAATATATTTGTAAAATATAACTTTTGCAGGTACCATTGATACCGACCAAATGTGCTTGGTTTATACAAGAATTACCGTCGTTATACATACCTCTTCACTACCTTGTTACTGGCATTACGGATCTACCTCTTATCAATGCATTTATCCTTATCTTATTCTGCCTCCATTACATCAACAGGTTTCTTACTTTGTTTTACTCTTTCAAAGATAATAATATTTGCTCACTGCTTCATTCCTTTTTTTCATTGAAAAAAAGAAATCCATATTCCCCTTCCTGTTCTTTATTAAGGCAAACTAAAATTCCATTTCGAATATTTCATTTATCACTGATATTTATCATTTTAAATATTTGTTCTGTGCTAAATTGGTTCCAGAGCTCTCATTTATCCATTCTTGATCAAACATGGTACAGGAACTCCTGTGCATATCTTCCTGTTAGGTCTTCTATTCTGCACAATTAATGGTTATGTACAAGGCAAATGGCATTCTCATAACGTTGTATATAACGAATCACTAAAGAATACCGTATTTTGCTTCATTGGTAGGTAAGCATTCAAAATTTTTGATCATTCCTAGCATCTATATTAAACATGGATATTATTATCCAAATCTTTCTCCTAATAGTGATATTTTGTAAGTATTTTTGCTCTTTGAGATATAACTTATGTTACATTCTCCGTAAATAATGATTCTCCGTAAATAGTAATGTTTGGTATATTTCACAAGACTATTATAATGATCCGGAACAGGCACTTTGATATTTATCATTGGAATGATGATTAATGTCACATCTGATTCAATATTACGAAATTTGCGAAAAGATGGGGAATCAGGCTATAAGATACCTTATGGTGGTTTGTTCAAATATATCTCTGGAGCAAATTTCTTTGGAGAATGTATCGAATGGACTGGTTTTGCCTTATTGGCACGCACGTTGCCTGCTTTTGCGTTCGCATTTTTCACATTATGCAACATTGCACCGCGTGCCTATCAGCATCACAGGTAATTTATTTTTTCGAATTAAATTTTTCAATTTGTGCAAGGGAATGTGAAGGAGGACCATTAATTAGTAAATCCTTTTACCAAGGAATATATGCGATCTGGTTTATTTCAGATGGTACCAGGAAAAGTTTGGCAACTATCCGAAGGATCGCAAGGCCTTTATACCATTCGTTATTTGAGTAATTTAAAAAAGAAATTTTTTTTTAAGACGAGGAGATTTAGGTTAGCAATTATGTATCGGAAAAATGGAAATTAATTTAAATGATCATTCATAGTCCCAAATGATACGTAAAAGGAAGTATCATACAGTAAGTGAAATATTTCAAAAGGCATGAGCATTGCTGGAAAGGATTCTAATATCATTTGTATGTATATACAGCACTGATGATATTTGGAAAAAAGTTATAAATAAAGTTCTGAACATTATACTCTTCCATCCATTTTAAAATGATGACATAAAACCGGAAGTCGAAGACGTATTTAAGCATTTGATATCAAAAATTCAAAGGAACGGAACTTCCTATTACTACTAATACGGGTTGTAGGGAAAAATTCGTGGAACATAAGTTTAGTCAAAAGAAACATAACTACATACATAAAAGATAAATAATACGGTATCTATGAGCTGACCGTAAATTTTCAAATGTATTTATAATAATGTCACCTCTCACTTACTGTAGTGCGAAAGTTAAAATGCTAACCCCAAATAATTTTAACTTTGAAGTGATTTCAATTACACCTGATTTTTCATTAGAATAATTCTGCTGTAAAATATTGAAGTGGTGAATAATTGGCAGCTATAGAGCTATCGAGGACGGAAAATTCTGGAAAATATACCAGTTTTCTTGCCATTTTTCCTTGAATCTTTTATCATTTGCATGGCTTCATTCTCCGCTTCCTCAGCTTCCAGTATAACCTTGAAATAAGAGGTAGGTTCCAGTAACGATTTACCACTTCCTTTAAAAAAAAATAAAAATAAACAACAAGGGCTGCAATTCATCAATAAAAAGACTGCACCTACCCTCTGCAATTCACCACAATCGATTTCGGCTTCGTCGTCCGAATTTTCGCTTTTGGAACTAGACTCAGAAGAAGACGCCCCATTATCCATTCTTCTCTTCCAGAACTTGCTCAGTTCATCATTTATTTTTTCTGATTTCATGTTACTTTGACTGGCTAAATAAAGATTGTAATCAATCAAGAATAAATTTGAAGATGTAATACAGAACGGAATTCCGATTGATCACAATGATGCAACAACATGTCATGGAAATGATCTGTCCTTCAATGCCAAACGAATTAAAAAGTACAGTTTGTCTGGTCAAGCTCGAACACTAAAGCTTATAGTTTCACTGGACTAGACCTGTAATATTATAATGTATTTACATTCTACAGGAACAGCATATTTGATAAAATTAAGTAAAACTTAATGAAATAATGGAATTTGTATTTTTTAATGCTTTATTTCCATACTTAATGTCATTAGCTTCTTAATTTCATTGTCCATCGAATGGTTATCATTGCCTATGCCTGTCAGCTTAGCTGCCTTCACACTTCGTTGCTTAGCCAATTTCATCGTTTGTTGTATCTCTTTCAAATTCCGAATTGTATCCTGACCCATTATATCTATATCTGATAAAGGTAGTTCTCCGCTTAACTCTATAAAAACCATTAATTCAGCGATTACTTCTCAATACTAATGTTTTACTTGGTAATATTTATGTTCAAAATTAAGATATTTACCAATGCAAAATTAAGATGCTTCTCCTCAGTTAGAGGTCCACCAAACGTATGACCTTTCTAGAACGTAGCAATGAAATGAAATTCTGCCGAAACAATCCTTGTGTTACTTATCAAGTAAATATTTGTTACCAGTTGTTTTCACTAAAGTTCGAAGATCGAATTTTAATATGGAATAAGATTTCAAGGGAATGTCAATTAATTACTTAATCGAAAATACCATATTTCCACAAAGTAACTACTTCAGGACTTGATTACTACATAAACAAACAATACATTTTCTATAAAAGAATTATGGGAATGAATTTTTTGTTTTAACAAATGAAATAAAACTGATAGTTACAAAGAAACATACCATCTGGAACAGAGGCATTACTTGTGCACATTTTAATGAATTCTTCTGAATTAACATCATGTTCGTCATCCAATTTATCAGAACGATCCAACTTTTTCTCTAACATGATTTCATCTTTTGCTCGTCTCATCAATTTTTCAACTGTTTCTTCTTCAACTTCATTTCTGTACACAGTAGCAAACTGAAAATCGATTAATATTACAACAGAAAAGTCGTAAATAAATGAGACTTTGTTAACGCATAATTTAATGTGCCGAAATGGCAACCGTGTAACATATATCGTCTCAAATTGGACTGGAACTTTAAATTGGTGCCGTGATGAATTGCTAACATACCCTCGGATATCTGATATCCTCCACTGGTAGACCACGAAGATTTGCCAGTCGCTGTTCTATATCACTCATTGAAGAGGTATGCTGACCTTAAAACAGATGTAATCCTGATTAAGAAAAAGAAGATATAAAAAACTAAACAGCATTAATGCAAGTACTTATAAGAATATACAGCACGAACAAAATCACTTGAGAGAATATACAGTACTAACAGAAGTACTTACAAGAATATACAGTACTGTCGCAATACCACTTATCAAATTTTTTTTTTCTCAGAAAAACGTGAACAGAACAGAAAAGGCAGAAAGCAAAAACAACAATTAACTGATTACTCCAAATCACTTATTGATGTGGAAATCTATGAAAAAAATTCTTAAAAATCAGGGTGGAATTCAAATTTAAATGCTAACTCTCATCATTTATCTTCAGCATTTTCGCCCGCTCCTCTAATGATGATAACGTTTCCACTTGCTTTTTACTCGTATCCATATTTAAATTTTTCAAACGTTGCTCCAAAACTTTATCCTTTTCTTCTGGTTGACGATTTTGCGGTGAAAATTGTGGTGAACAATATGATAAAGGAGTAAAGTGTCGCACAAGGTTATATTTCTGCCGCATAGATGGCGGTGGCAAATCACCATCAATCCACCATTCGTTGTTACTCATTGAAGAATTTTACAATACAAAATCAAGCGCAAAAATAGCCTGAAAATATCATCATTATAATGCAACGACATGAGATGCAATACGTCGACCCAGTAAATGAAACGTGATAATATAACATTAATTGACTTGGAAGTTCTCTCAAACATCACCAATGACAAACTTATAATAAATTCATGCAAGCCTTCACTATGTTCAAGAAAAATAACAATGATTTCACCGCAAACTGCGAAAATTAGCTTACGTGAAGTTTATCAAACATGAATCATCACAACTCTTTGCATTAACTTCTGCTAGCCAAAAATTGACTATTGGCTGCTAACCCCATTTTCCTTACAGTGATTCTTAGATCCTTTGAAATACACCCATTTAGTCAGTGTCTCCCAACAAATAATCTTCATTCTCACCCATTATCAAACGAGAAAAATCATCACTTAGCTTCTTTTGCCTCTTTCTTCAATTCAGCTAGCCCTTGCACCGAAGCCAAGAAGCGTGATCGGTTAGTTAAGCTTTAGTTATCCATGATTTGTGTTAGTTTGAACTGAATTTGAGCCAAACTACCCCATGTATTCGTGGCCAATAACCTATTATGATCGTAATTGGGAACAGAAGCCATGAAATGACTCCAATCAAATTTCCAACCTTCACCCATCACAGATGCTTGCACAGCTCGATGCCATTGAGGGAGTAGTGAATTGTTTCCGGCGCGCTGAGGTTCGATTTGCCATAAAATCATTTTGGCACAAATATCACTGGAGGTTAAACAAGTTAGTTGTACTATGTGAATGCACGTTTAATTACATTTTTTTAATATCAAGAATTGGTACTGGCTAATAAATGTAATAAATGTATGGAAAAAGATATCATCCATTCAAGATGATAACGATCTAGTAATAACCAGAACATCAGACCTTCATCCCGTCATATATTTCCTAATAATACTACTCCAATCATCAGCAAAGAAGAAAGCACAACTTGTTTTCTAAACTAGCATTTTTAGACTAGCATTTTTAGGATCACCTGAAATGGTTAAAATATCGAAAAGATGAGGAACGCATACGAATGAATTGTACTGACACGTCGGGAAATCGTCTGATGAGAAATATCTGATGACTTTTCATCTTAAGAAAAGGATTGTATATGTTGCGAAATCTCGGCGGCAAATAATATTTATTCTACAACACGATTAATTATGACACGAAAAAGCTTCGATATTCAAAAACCAAAGTCATACAAACATTGCTCAACGACAGCACGATCAGCACCCTTTATTCGAATGAATCCTTTTAGTTCATCAACGTGCGTTGCAATTGGATGATGCAAATATTGTTCCAAGTATTCTCGCATTTTCCTTTCACATTCCTTAACATGAATCTTGTTTTTTAATCTTGTTTTTTAGTAACAAAGAAATAAGTAATATTCCAGAAGTTTCACAGAAGTCTATTTCATTGGAAAAATTATAAAATAAACAGTGACGCGTAATAAAATGTATATGATATCCACATAGTTTTTAGGAATTTATTTACTAGTTGACTTTCTTGAAAAAATACAACCTCTCAAATCTCACTAAGCGATTCAGATATAACAAACCGATCTAATATATCATAATTGAAGCAATTCACTGAACTTAGTAAAGCTAGTCACGTGTTAGGCAATGAAGATTTCCTATTGACAATAAATTCAAATGGGACCGCTCCCAGAGGCTCATTATCACAACTACTAACTGTTTGAAGAATTGGAAAGAAAAAGGAACGTAGAACATACGAATATATCGCCATGAATTTTTTTCACCAGTACCAACTCAACATATTCAAATTCCAATGTCTTTGGATCTAACTGATCCCTTCTTGTTTCCAAATAAAGTGGTAACAAGTGGTCACGATTTCGTTCCACGTAAAATGTTAGGTCTGGCCGAGCTAAAAATAGAGAAACATTCTCTACGAATGACTTTCGTGAAATAACAATTCTAGAAACCAGTTAAGCAAGACTGATTTCGTAAAATTGTTTGCAGAAATAGTAAGCAGAAAAAGAAACAAAGTCATACGTTTTGGCGGTCTCCAACCACTAGGTGTTGGATAAGTATCATGTTTCGGTACATCAGGAATCAATTTCTTTGGCATGAGCCTTTGTACATACTTCCAATCAACTGCAATCTCAACTGCTCTACTTCGCGTATGCTCTAAAATAATTGTCCATACATTTAGAATACGATAACAATGTGGTAAAAAAAAACAGAAAATTAGTACAGCTAAAAAATGTATAGATTATGCTGCGAAGGATAACTCTAAAAGGAATAATGAAATAGAACGAAAAGTCTCAAAAGAATTTAACAGCTGGAAGTTTTAAACTAAAAAGAAAAAAACAACTTTTCGTTATAATTACAAAGCAAACGATATTCTCTATCAAATGCTTACTGTTCTTAAATCAAACCTATCTATTGTTTTGTGAAAGCATTAAATTAATGCTATGGTCATCGAGTAATTGAAAATAAAAATTGACACCTGTTTTACGCATAGCAGCTTGCCACGGGTCATCCCAAACTTCGCCATTTGATGTCGTGGCATTTTCTCCACTCATAATTTTTCGGCAATGACATTTCGTCATTTCCACAGCATTTCTGATCCGTTTCAATGAATGTCGTAACATTAAGCGCTCTTAAATAGCCACATGGAGCAGAAGTCAACTTCGTTAATTAGGAATTCACACATCATCTTACTTATTCTCCGAGTTTCCCTGGCGTTCACACAATAAGTTTCTTAACTATTAACATCATAAAAATTGTCTCTATCCACACCTATCCAGCAGCTCTGCAGGAATAGTTTTAAAAAACAGAGATATATAATTTCAGAAGTTTCGGAAAAACATGTCCCAAAAAAAAAAAACCATAATCGAAGTTAGGAAATGTATACCACGAACTTCAAACCCTCGGGTAGATTACTAATTTAGTATTAAGATCTTATCATATCATACATAACATATATTATAGATTTTAGGATCACAGACCTTACAGCATCATAAAATATGATATTAAAGAACACATAAACATACCAAAGAAATACACACTTTAGTAACCAGAGATTATGAATAAACCTACTTGAATAATTAATCGTCTAGGACTACGGTCACAGAATAAATTCGTCAAAAAGTAGAAATGATTACAGAATTGATTAAAGCAAACATGAAAGTTCCAATATTAGGTTCTAGTAAAAAGTTCCGGTACTAGCTTTTTAATGTGTTTTAACGTATTAAAAGGAAACTGGCACGCCTATGAGAACAGTGCAACCTCAATTATGGACATATCAAATGATTTATTAAATTTAAAGTAATTCATGTTTCAAATTAAATTTCATTAAACATCAATTTACAAATAACAAGTTACGATTTTTTTCTTTATCAAATAATATGAAAACCATTGAATGACAACAAAAATTTTTCACCTGTAAGCATCAACACCGGTACTAACACTATTATTTATATTCCCTATCGAAAATGTTCGCCGAAAAGATATAAAAATCTTAAAATAAAACACAATTGAAGCAAATATTAAAATTCCAGCAACTAAGGGAACCAGGAAAGGAATCCAGTTGAAGTGAGATTAACTTATAAAACTTTTTTTTTCACATTTGTTCTTTTTATTTTCTTATTTGCTTTATTCAATTTAATTCAACTGACAAACAGAAATGAAAGACTAATTAATTTGCATTGAAGTGTAAAACGAAGACAAAAGGATAAAATTAATCAGGTCTGGTGAACTAACAAAGCCCCATCTCTATATACGGGCAAAGCAGGTGTGACAGGTGCTGCTGGTGAGATCGGTGGCATTATATTGACAATTACTTCCGGTTCTGATTGAATGTTACTTGTCATAAGATGGCGTCGAGCTACAGCAGCACTTCGACGTGCTATCGCTGAACATAAAGCACTGAAACGCCCTGTTCGCTGATATTCGAACCATGACTGTGTTTGTTCTCTGGAATCAGTAGTGATACAAAAGGAATATTAAAACAAAGAAACTGAACATTTAATTCTACTTACGACATATACCGGAAGTAATTCGCAATTATATTTCACTCAAATAACTGAAATATACGGGGAAAAAATAGGTGGAGGGAGAGAATCCTAACATTTATAATATGCTGCCATTTAATCTTCCTATACATCCAAAAGTTTACATGTAATTTTCTAAAATCTCCATTTAAAATTTGAGCCTTCATTTCTGTAAAGCACTACTTTGAAACTTGAAGTTTCATAGAAAAAGGGATAGCAAAGTTTAGACTTTCTAAAGTAGCTATCTCTATAATTACTCGAGAATCTTAAAAAAACAAGCCTATTTTGCAATTAAATAAATGTAATTGTCAAAATAATGTAAATTACATTAGCAAAGTGTGTCGCACAAAATTATTTCATGCTTTTAATGTAAAGCATCATGTTTTCATGCCAGGTATCAATCAGCTATCACTTAGTCCTGCTCGGTACACTAGAGGAATAAAGATGGGTATAAAATAATGAAGAAATACGGAAGCAACTTACTGCGCAGATTGCGCAATCAAATCCCTTTTATTGATTATATCTCCATAGACAGCATGACCTGCCAGTTCCACCCCTGTCTTTTCTGTGAGTACTGCAATTTCGTTGAACATGGTATTCATAAGTCCGGTAAATTCAGAAGCACTCTGAAATATTTCAATTATTCATTTAAGACATCCCAAATATGTGGGTGACTACACTGTTGGAGATCGATCTCATACCAGGCGACAAACCTGGTTTCATTCACTTTACGATTCGACTAGTCAGAATGGACCACTAATCAGAATGAACCACCTGAAGTTGCCTAATCAACAACAGACAACGTAATGATTAAAATTCGAGAAACATTGTAATATACAAATGAATGAATATTTTTAATACAAAATTCATTTGGATTCCACCAATGTAATACTTGAGCTCGCATTTTCTCTACAAGATGGGTAATTCTGGAGCTAATACTATTAATCAAAGCTATACGCATATCATCATTCGTTTCCAATCGATCTGTGGCCTTGTTTTTAATTAAATTCTACTAATTCATTTTGCTAATGAAATTGCTTTTTTATACCAGAACTCTTAAGAAAAGCAAAAAATCCTTCATGAGAACAGTATAAAATAACACAAGGGTATTCCCTGAAGTGTACTACGTGAAATTGCTTTTTACACCAGAACTTTTATTACAGCATTATAGGGTGAAGTAATAAGAGGGAGGAAGGGGAAGAGACAGAGAGAGAGAGGGAGAGAATCGACCACACCGCATAAAATTAAAGCAAGGAAGAAAATAAAAGTTAACAATGTGGTCAAAGGGATTTCGGTACTTAAACTACAATTTTCGGTACTTATACTACAATATTACAATCCGAATAAACCTTTATCGTCGAAAAAGCGAGTCAAAACATAATTTGAAAAAAACAAAAAAGAAACAGCCCTTCCTATTTCCTATTCACCTCGTGAACCATACTTTAGTCCTCGCGGATCACCATTTGGGAACCACTATCGTTGTAGGAAATCACAATTTTTAACTGAACTTAGCGGAAAAATCTAAGACTCTACTTATGAATCAATATCACCAATTGTAGAAATAATAATATATTATTGAAGGTTGTCGCAACCCATTAAAATATTACTGTTATATGTCTACTTTATAACTCATGAATACAAAATAATTTGTATAACTTTATCTACCTACTGATGATTATAACGAATATGGTTGTCAGGTAGTCCTCCATCTAGTAAGCCCAACCATTAGTTCAATTTTCTCAGTTCGATTTATGCTTTTCTCTAAAAGTGAATTATACCGAGAAAACTGATGTTTCGAACAAACTAAGCAAGTTATTTTTTTTAATAAACACTTTTTTTTAATTTTAATAGATCCCGAAAAGCTCACATAACTTAAATCAACATGAAATTGCTATATAAAACGTTTTTATACATGATATACATTCAGCAACAAACCCGCATGTAAATTCCATGTAATCGTCGGGCATGCTCTAATTTAATCTCAATATCCTTTTTTGATATAAACCCATTGGTATCTAGCGCTGTTTCTAGAGCACTAAACTGTGTGTACTGTTCATCCAGCAGCTGAAATAGTGATGTTACACGTACAATCTTTTTTTTACTAAACATTTTTCTTATCGAATGTGATTTATTCCATAATAAAAATAAGTGTTGTCTTATTATATTTTCGTACAAAATTTCTTTTTCCATGCATCAATATTTAGCAAAAAAAAAAAACCAGTACTTGTAAAACAAAGGTTATGCATATTTTTTGTCTCTTTTTTTAATATAAAAGAAAGAAAAACGAAAAAAAAGCAACGATCGTAATTTACAGCTTACACTCAAAACAAACCTTAAACAAATTAATCACCACAAAACTGAAGCGATCACTCGCCAATTTTTTACATTCTTGCAGAAACTGGACAGTTTCATTGATCATTTCTTTTAGTGTCTGCTGAGCTGTTTTAACTCGTTCGTTTGATTCGCCATATTTTGATACAGCATGACCCATCTTAGCATGCCCATTTATTACACATAAACCGCAACGTACACGCTGAACAATTTAATTTAAAAGATATAAGTAAATAGAAAATAACTTACCTTACTTTTTCCCAGATCTCTATTATAATTATCGTCGACACTTGTGAAAGGACTATTGCCGAGATGTTGCAGTCATATTATTTATATATCGCTCGAATACACATGAATTTTTTTTTGCACATTTCTTTTAAGTTTATGACTTTATCAAAAGTACCATGCTAATTATGACAAAATTTTAATTGCAAAACTCTGCCATAAAACATTGATTAGTTTACCTAACATGGGTTCCAGTGTTTTATTTAATAATTTTTCTGTTCTACGGCCTTATCTTCTTCATAACAAAAAAAAAAAACTTTTAAGATATAAAGATTATCATCTCCACTAATTGATCTTGCACAAAGCATACAAAGTAAACATCTTTCCCTTAATAGAGAGGATGGTACCTCTATTCTATCAGTATGATCACAGTCATCACAACAATATTGATCCTCTGGTTTTACAGCATGCGAGCACTGATGACAACATTTAACCATAGCGTCTCTTTCTTTTATCCGAGATATAAGGCCTAGAAAATCTTATTTTAACAAAATTAGCATGTTATACACCCCTCAACTCAGTACTCTGTGACAAGCTGTAAATGGCTGGCTCTTCTACCATATCTCGTAGCTTCATGCCTGACCCTACCTTATGCCAAGTGAAAGCTCAATGGCTAATTTCTTCCATTTTAGTCTCTTCTTCAAATTTTCTCTTCCCTCCGAATCTTAGACGAGCAGTTTAAAACTAAGCGTATGCTAAAAGGAAAAAAAAATGTTATCAGGCTATCTTTCCAGCAATTATCTCACTTTAGGCAGCTTTGGACATAAGAAGTAAAATAAAAAGAAGACTTTATAAAAAGCGCTAACTCTTTAAGGAATAATTGACGACGGGTGGACTAGTAAAATGCGCACGACATAAGGGACAACTATATTTTTGTTCCACTTCATTACACAGTCGATCGATACAAGTCTTACAAAATGAATGACCACACTGTAGCTGTTTTGGTTCATCAAATACCTTCAAGATTTGTAAAAATTTGAATATACGCAAATACAAGTGCTAAAATAAAACATGATCCTGCTAATCTATTCCAACTTTATTCGACCTATGAAGATCCACCACATATTAAGTTCGATTATCCTGCCAGCGCTCATTGCTTAGTGTGATATATGCATAATTCCAATACGAAATATATACGTATATATATATGTATATATATGTATATATATATATATATATATATATATATATATATATATATATATATATATATATATATATATA